>NW_027043632.1:0-61190 GCF_036013475.1 Columba livia | reverse complement strand
CTTTCTTTCTTCTTTCTTCTTTCTTCTTTCTTTCTTTGTTCTTTCTTTCTTTCTTCTTTCTTCTTCTTTATTTGTTACTTCTTTCTTACTTCTTTCTTTCTTAATACTTTCTTACTTCTTTCTTACTTCTTTCTTACTTCTTTCTTACTTCTTTCTTACTTCTTTCTTAATTCTTTCTTTCTTTCTTCTTTCTTTCTTCTCTCTTCTTTCTTCTTTCTTTCTTCTTTCTTTCTTCTTACTTTCTTCTCTCTTTCTTTCTTCTTTCTTATTTCTTTCTAACTTCTTTCTTACTTCTTTATTACTTCTTTCTAACTTCTTTCTTTCTTCTTTCTTACTTCTTTCTTCTTTCTTTCCTACTTCTTTCTTACTTCTTTCTTACATCTTTCTTTCTTCTTTCTTCTTCTTTCTTACGTCTTTCTTTCTTACTTCTTTCTTCTTTCTTTCTTACTTCTTTCTTACTTCTTTCTTACTTCTTTCTTTCTTCTTTCTTACTTCTTTCTTTCTTACTTCTTTCTTCTTTCTTTCTTACTTCTTTCTTACTTCTTTCTTTCTTAATACTTTCTTACTTTTTTCTACTTCTTTCTAACTTCTTTCTTACTTCTTTCTTACTTCTTTCTAACTTCTTTCTTACTTCTTTCTTACTTCTTTCTAACTTCTTTCTTTCTTCTTTCTTTCTTCTTTCTTTCTTCTTTCTTTCTTACTTCTTTCTTACTTCTTTATTTCTTAATACTTTCTTACTTCTTTCTTACTTCTTTCTTACTTCTTTCTTACTTCTTTCTTAATTCTTTCTTTCTTTCTTCTTTCTTTCTTCTCTCTTTCTTCTTTCTTTCTTCTTTCTTTCTTCTCTCTTTCTTTCTCTTTCTTTCTTCTTTCTTTCTTCTTCTTTCTTCTTTCTTTCTTCTGTCTTTCTTCTTTCTTTCTTTCTTCTTTCTTCTTTCTTCTTTCTTTCTTTGTTCTTTCTTTCTTTCTTCTTTCTTTCTTCTTTATTTGTTACTTCTTTCTTACTTCTTTCTTTCTTAATACTTTCTTACTTCTTTCTTACTTCTTTCTTACTTCTTTCTTACTTCTTTCTTACTTCTTTCTTAATTCTTTCTTCCTTTCTTCTTTCTTTCTTCTCTCTTTCTTTCTTCTTTCTTTCTTCTTTCTTTCTTCTTACTTTCTTCTTTCTTTCTTTCTTCTTTCTTCTTCTTCCTTTCTTCTGTCTTTCTTCTTTCTTTCTTTCTTCTTTCTTATTTCTTTCTTCTTTATTCTTTCTTTCATTTTCTTTCTTCTTTCTTTCTTTGTTACTTCTTTCTTACTTCTTTCTTACTTCTTTCTTCTTTCTTCTTTCTTTCTTCTTTCTTTCATATTCTTTCTTCTTTCTTTCTTATTTCTTTCTTCTTTCTTTCTTTGTTCTTTCTTTCTTTTTTCTACTTTCTTTCTTCTTTCTTTCTTCTTCTTCTTTATTCTTTCTTTCTTCTTACTTCTTTCTTTGTTCTTTCTTTGTTCTTTCTTCTTTCTTTCTTCTGTCTTTCTTATTTCTTTCTTTCTTCTTTCTTCTTTCTTTCTTCTTTCTTTCTTTGTTCTTTCTTTCTCTCTTTCTTCTTTCTTTCTTCTTTCTTTCTTCTTCTTTCTTACCTCTTTTTAACTTCTTTCTTTCTTCTTTCTTTCTTCTTTCTTTCTTCTTTCTTTCTTTCTTTGTTCTTTCTTTCTTTTTTCTACTTTCTTTCTTCTTTCTTTCTTCTTTCTTCTTCATTCTTTCTTTCTTCTTTCTTCTTTCTTTCTTCATTCTTTCTTTGTTCTTTCTTTCTTTCTTCTTTCTTTCTCTTTCTTCTTTCTTTCTTCTTTCTTTCGTCTTTCTTTCTTCTTTCTTTATTCTTTCTTCTTATTTCTTACTTACTTCTTTCTTACTTCTTTCTTACTACTTTCTAACTCCTTTCTTACTTCTTTCTTACTTCTTTCTTACTTCTTCTTACTTCTTTCTAACTTCTTTCTTTCTTCTTTCTTTCTTCTTTCTTTCTTACTTCTTTCTTACTCTTTCTTACTTCTTTCTTACTTCTTTCTTACTTCTTTCTTACTTCTTTCTTTCTTCTTTCTTACTTCTTTCTTTCTTCTTTCTTACTTCATACTTACTTCTTTCTTACTTCTTTCTTACTTCTAACTTCTTTTTTCTTCTTTCTTTCTTCTTTCTTTCTTCTTTCTTTCTTACTTCTTTCTTACTTCTTTCTTACTTCTTTCTTTCTTACTTCTTTCTTACTTCTTTTGTACTTCTTCCTTCTTTCTTTCTTACTACTTTCTTACTACTTTCTTACTTCTTTCTTACTTCTTCCTTCTTTCTTTCTTTCTTCTTGCTTTCTTCTTTCTTTCTTATTTCTAAATTCTTTCTAACTTTTTTCTAACTTCTTTCTAATTCATTTCTACTTTCTCTCTTACTTCTTTCTTCTTTCTTTCTTCTTTCTTTCTTACTTCTTTCTTTCTTCTTTCGTACTTCTTTCTTACTTCTTTCTTACTTCTTTCTTACTGCTTTCTTCTTTCCTTCTTACTTCTTTCTTACTTCTTTCTTGCGTCTTTCTTACCTTTTCTTACTTATTTCTTTCTTCTTTCTTACTTCTTTCTTTCTTCTTTCTTACTTCTTTCTTACTTCTTTCTTACTTCTTTCTTACTTCTTTCTTACTTCTTTCCTACTTAATTTCTTTCTTCTCTCTTTCTTCTCTCTTTCTTCTCTCTTTCTTTTTTCTTTCTTCTTCTTTCTTCTTTCTTTCTTCCTTCTTTCTTTCTTCTTTCTTTCTTCTTTCTTTTTCTTTATTTCTTTTTTCTTTCTTCTTTCTTTCATTCTTCTTTCTTACTTCTTTCTTACTTATTTCTTACTTCTTTCTTACTTCTTTCTTACTTCTTTCTTTCTTTCTTTCTTCTTTCTTCTTTCTTCTTTCTTACTTCTTTCTTACATCTTTCTTACTTCTTACTTCTTTCTTACTTCTTTCTACTTCTTTCTTACTTCTTTCTTACTTCTTTCTTACTTCTTTCTTTCTTCTTTCTTCTTTGTTCTTTCTTTCTTTCTTTCTTCTTTCTTTCTTCTTTCTTACTTCTTTCTAACTTCTTTCTTACTTCTTTCTTAATTCTTTCTTTCTTTCTTCTTTCTTTCTTCTCTCTTTCTTCTTCTTTCTTTCTTCTTTCTTACTTTGTTCTTTCTTCTTTCTTCTTTCTTCTTTGTTCTTTCTTTCTTTCTTTCTTTCTTCTTTCTTTCTTCTTTCTTACTTCTTTCTAACTTCTTTCTTACTTCTTTCTTAATTCTTTCTTTCTTTCTTCTTTCTTTCTTCTCTCTTTCTTTCTTCTCTCTTTCTTTCTTCCTTCTTTCTTGTTTCTTTCTTCTGTCTTTCTTCTTTCTTTCTTTCTTCTTTCTTCTTTCTTTCTTTCTTTCTTTCTTCTTTCTTTCTTATTTCTTTCTTCTTTCTTTCTTACTTCTTTCTTACTTCTTTCTTCTTTCTTCTTTCTTTCATCTTTCTTTCTTCTTTCTTTCTTCTTTCTTTCTTTCTTTGTTCTTTCTTTCTTTTTTCTACTTTCTTTCTTCTTTCTTTCTTCTTTCTTCTTTATTCTTTCTTTCTTCTTTCTTCTTTCGTTCTTCGTTCTTTCTTTGTTCTTTCTTCTTTCTTTCTTCTGTCTTTCTTCTTTCTTTCTTTCTTCTTCCTTCTTTCTTTCTTCTTTCTTTCTTTGTTCTTTCTTTCTTTCTTTCTTCTTCTTTCTTTCTTCTTTCTTTCTTCTTTCTTTCTTCTTCTTTCTTACTTCTTTGTAACTTCTTTCTTACTTCTTTCTTTCTTCTTTCTTTCTTCTTTCTTTCTTCTTTCTTTCTTTCTTTGTTATTTCTTTCTTTTTTTCTACTTTCTTTCTTCTTTCTTTCTTCTTTCTTCTTCATTCTTTCTTTCTTCTTTCTTCTTCTTCTTCTTCTTTCTTCGTTCTTTCTTCTTTCTTTCTTCTTTCTTTCTTCTTTCTTCTTTCTTTCTTCTTTCTTTCTTCTCTCTTTCTTCTTTCTTTCTTCTTTCTTTCTTCATTCTTCTTCATTCTTTCTTCTCTCTTTCTTTCTTCTTTCTTTATTCTTTCTTTCTTATTTCTTACTTCTTTCTTACTTCTTTCTTCTTTCTTCTTTCTTTCTTCTTTCTTTCTTCTTTCTTTCTTACTTCTTTCATACTTCTTTCTTACTTCTTTCTTACTACTTTCTAACTTCTTTCTTACTTCTTTCATACTTCTTTCTTACTTCTTTCTTACTTCTTTCTTTCTTTCTTCCTTCTCTCTTCTTTCTTTCTTCTTTCTTTCTTCTTTCTTTCTTTCTTACTTCTTTCTTACTTCTTTCTTTCTTTCTTCTTTCTTTCTTCTTTCTTCTTTCTTACTTCTTTCTTCTTTCTTTCTTTCTTCTTGCTTTCTTCTTTCTTTCTTCTTTCTTTCTTCTTTCTTTCTTCTTTCTTTCTTCTTTCTTTCTTCTTTCTTCTTTCTTTCTTACTTCTTTCTTACTTCTTTCTTTCTTTCTTCTTTCTTTCTTCTCTCTTTCTTTCTTACTTCTTCTTCTTTCTTTCTTTCTTCTTGCTTTCTTCTTTCTTTCTCTTTCTTTCTTCTTTCTTTCTTCTTTCTTCTTCTTTCATTCTTCTTTCTTTCTTCTTTCTTACTTCTTTCTTTCTTACTTATTTCATACTTCTTTCTTACTTATTTCTATCTTCTTTCTTACTTCTTTCTTTCTCTCTTTCTTCTTTCTTCTTTCTACTTCTTTCTTATTCTTTCTTTCTTTCTTCTTTCTTTCTTCTTTCTTTCTTCTTTCTTTCTTACTTCTTTCTTACTTCTTTCTTACTTCTTTCTTACTTCTTTCTAACTTCTTTCTTTCTTCTCTCTTTCTTCTCTCTTTCTTCTCTCTTTCTTCTTTCTTTCTTCTTTCTTTCTTCTTTCTTTCTTCTTTCTTTCTTCTTTCTTTCTTACTTATTTCTTACTTATTTCTTACTTCTTTCTTAATTCTTTCTTACTTCTTTCTTACTTCTTTCTTACTTCTTTCTTAATTCCTTCTTAATTCTTTCTTTCTTTCTTCTTTCTTTCTTCTTTCTTCTTTCTTTCTTCTTTCTTTCTTTCTTCTTTATTTCTTCTTTATTTCTTCTTTCATTCTTCTTTCTTTCTTCTTTCTTACTTTCTTCTTTCTTTCTTCTTTCTTTCTTCTTTCTTCTTTCTTTCTTCTTTCTTTCTTTCTTTCTTCTTTCTTCTTTCTTTCTACTTTCTTCCTTCTTTCTTTCTTCTCTCTTTCTTTCTTCTTTCTTTCTTCTTTCTTTCTTGTATCTTTCTTCTTTCTTTCTTCTTTCTTTCTTTCTTCTTTTTTTCGTCTTTCTTTCTTCTTTCTTTCTTCTTTCTTTCTTCTTTCTTTCTTCATTCTTTCTTCTTTCTTTCTTTGTTCTTTCTTTCTTTCTTTCTTCTTTCTTTCTTCTTTCTTTCTTCTTTCTTTCTTACTTCTTTCTTACTTCTTTCTTACTTCTTTCTTTCTTCTTTCTTACTTCGTTCTAACCTCTTTCTTACTTCTATCTTACTTCTTTCTTACTTCTTTCTAACTTCTTTCTTTCTTCTTTCTTCTTCTTACTTCTGTCTTTCTTCTTTCTTTCTTTCTTTCTTTCTTTCTTTCTTTCTTCTTTCTTTCTTCTTTCTTTCTTCTTTCTTTCTTCTTTCTTTCTTTCTTCTTTCTTTCTTCTTTCTTTCTTCTTTCTTTCTTCTTTCTTTCTTCTTTCTTTCTTTATTTCTTACTTCTTTCTTACTTCTTTCTTTCTTTCTTCTTTCTTTCTTCTTTCTTACTTCTTTCTTTCTTACTTCTTTCTTACTTCTTTCTTTCTTTCTTTCTTCTTTCTTCTTTCTTTCTCTTTCTTTCTTCTTTCTTTCTTACTTCTTTCTTACTTCTTTCTTACTTCTTTCTACTTCTTTCTTAATTCTTTCTTTCTTTCTTCTTTATTCTTTTTTCTTTCTTCTTCCTTTCTTTCTTCTTCTTTCTTTCTTCTTTCTTTCTAATTTCTTCTTTCTTTCTTCTTTCTTTCTTCTCTCTTTCTTCTCTCTTTCTTCTTTCTTTCTTGTTTCTTTCTTCTCTCTTTTTTTCTTCTTTCTTCTTTCTTTCTTCTTTCTTTCTTCTTTCTTTCTTTCTTCTTTCTTTCTTCTTTCTTTCTTCTTTCTTTCTACTTTCTTTCCTCTTTCTTTCTTTCTTTCTTTCTTCTTTCTTTCTTTCTTTCTTGTTTCCTTCTTCTTTCTTTCTTCTTTCTTTCTTCTTTCTTTCTTTCTTCTTTCTTTCTTCTTTCTTTCTTCTTTCTTTCTTCTTTCTTTCTTCTTTCTTTCTTTAATTCTTACTTCATTCTTACTTCTTTCTTTCTTCTTTCTTTCTTCTTTCTTTCTTCTTTCTTTCTTCTTTCTTTCTTTCTTTCTTACTTCTTTCTTACTTCTTTCTTACTTCTTTCTTACTTCTTTCTTTCTTTCTTCTTTCTTTCTTCTTTCTTACTTCTTTCTTTCTTCTTTCTTTCTTCTTTCTTTCTTACTTCTTTCTTACTTCTTTCTTACTTCGTTCTTACTTCTTTCTCACTTCTTTCTTACTTCTTTCTAACTTCTTTCTTTCTTCTTTCTTTCCTCTTTCTTCTTTCTTTCTTTCTTCTTTCTTTCTTCTTTCTTTCTAATTTCTTCTTTCTTTCTTCTTTCTTTCTTCTCTCTTTCTTCTCTCTTTCTTCTTTCTTTCTTCTTTCTTTCTTCTCTTTTTCTTTCTTCTTTCTTTCTTCTTTCTTTCTTCTTTCTTTCTTTCTTTCTTCTTTCTTTTTTTTTTCTACTTTCTTTCTTCTTTCTTTCTTCATTCTTCTTTATTCTTTCTTTCTTCTTTCTTCTTTCTTTCTTCGTTCTTTCTTTGTTCTTTCTTTCTTTCTTTCTTCTTTCTTTCTTCTTTCTTCTTTCTTTCTTTCTTCTCTCTTTCTTCTCACTTTCTTCTTTCTTTCTTCTTTCTTTCTTCTTTATTTCTTCTTTCTTTCTTCTCTCTTTCTTTCTTCTTTCTTTTTTCTTTCTTTTTTCTTTCTTTCTTCTTTCTTACTTCTTTCTTACTTCTTTCTTACTACTTTCTAACTTCTTTCTTACTTGTTTCTTACTTCTTTCTTATTTCTTTCTTACTACTTTCTTTCTTTCTTCTTTCTTTCTTCTTTCTTTCCTCTTTCTTTCTTCTTTCTTTCTTCTTTCTTTCTTATTTCTTTCTTCTTTCTTTCTTCTTTCTTTCTTTCTTACTTCTTTCTTACTTCTTTCTTTCTTTCTTCTTTCTTTCTTTCTTTCTTACTTCTTTCTTCTTTCTTTCTTTCTTCTTTCTTTCTTCTTTCTTCTTTCTTTCTTCTTTCTTTCTTACTTATTTCATACTTCTTTCTTACTTATTTCTCACTTCTTTCTTACTTCTTTCTTTCTCTCTTTCTTCTTTCTTCTTTCTTACTTCTTTCTTACTTCTTTCTTACTTCTTTCTTTCTTTCTTCTATCTTTCTTCTTTCTTTCTTCTTTCATTCTTTCTTCTTTCTTTCTACTTTCTTTCTTCTTTCTTTCTTCTTTCTTTCTTCGTTCTTTCTTCTTTCTTTCTTCTTTCTTTCTTTGTTCTTTCTTTCTTTCTTTCTTCTTTCTTTCTTCTTTCTTTCTTACTTCTTTCTTACTTCTTTCTTCCTTCTTTCTTCTTTCTTTCTTACTTCTTTCTTACTTCTTTCTTACTACTTTCTTACTTTTTTCTTACTTCTTTCTTACTTCTTTCTAACTTCTTTCTTTCTTCTTTCTTTCTTTCTTCTTTCTTTCTTCTTTCTTTCTTCTTTCTTTCTTCTTTCTTTCTTTCTTTCTTTCTTCTTTCTTTCTTCTTTCTTTTTTCTTTCTTTCTTTCTTCTTTCTTTCTTCTTTCTTTCTAATTTCTTCTTTCTTTCTTCTTTCTTTCTTCTCTCTTTCTTCTCTCTTTTTTCTTTCTTTCTTCTTTCTTTCTTCTTTCTTTCTTCTTTCTCTCTTCTTTCTTTCTTCTTTCTTTCTTCTTTCTTTCTTTCTTACTTCTTTCTTACTTCTTTCTTTCTTTCTTCTTTCTTTCTTCTTTCTTTCTTTCTTACTTCTTTCTTCTTTCTTTCTTTCTTCTTTCTTTCTCTTTTCATTCTTCTTTCTTTCTTCTTTCTTTCTTCTTTATTTCTTTCTTACTTCTTTCTTACTTCTTTCTTTCTTTCTTCTGTCTTTCTTCTTTCTTTCTTCTTTCTTTCTTCTTTCTTTCTTACTTATTTCTTACTTCTTTCTTTCTTTCTTCTTTCTTTCTTCTTTCTTACTTCTTTCTTACTTCTTTCTTACTTCTTTCTTACTTCTTTCTTTCTTCTTTCTTTCTTCTTTCATTCTTCTTTCTTTCTTCTTTCTTTCTTTCTTTCTTTCTTCTTTCTTTCTTTTTTTCTACTCTCTTCGTTCTTTCTTCTTTCTTCTTTATTCTTTCTTTCTTCTTTCTTCTTTCTTTCTTCGTTCTTTCTTTGTTCTTTCTTTCTTTCTTTCTTCTTTCTTTCTTCTTTCTACTTTCTTTCTTCTTTCTTCTCTCTTTCTTCTCTCTTTCTTTCTTCTTTCTTTCTTCTTTCTTTCTTCTTTCTTTCTTCTTTCTTTCTTCTTTCTTACTTCTTTCTTCTTTCTTCTTTCTTTCTTCTTTCTTTCTTACTTCTTTCTTACTTCTTTCTAACTTCTTTCTTACTTCTTTCTTCTTTCTTACTTCTTTCTTTCTTCTTTCTTTCTTCTTTCTTTCTTCTTTCTTTCTTCTTTCTTTCTTCTTTCTTTCTTCTTTCTTTCTTCTTTCTTTCTTCTTTCTTACTTCTTTCTTGCTTCTTTCTTACTTCTTTCTCTCTTTCTTCTTTCTTTCTTCTTTCTTTCTTATTTCTTACTTCTTTCTTACTTCTTTCTTACTTCTTTCTTACTTCTTTCTTACTTCTTTCTAACTTCTTTCTTACTTCTTTCTTACTTCTCTCTTACTTCTTTCTTACTTCTTTCTTCCCTTCTTCTTTCTTTCTTCTTTCTTTCTTACTTATTTCATACTTCTTTCTTACTTTATTTCTTACTTCTTTCTTACTTCTTTCTTTCTCTCTTTCTTCTTTCTTCTTTCTTCTTTCTTACTTCTTTCTTTCTTTCTTCTTTCTTTCTTCTTTCTTTCTTATTTCTTACTTCTAACTTCTTTCTTTCTTTCTTCTTTCTTTCTTCTTTCTTTCTTCTTTCTTTCTTCTTTCTTTCTTACTTCTTTCTTACTTCTTTCTTCTTTTTTACTTCTTTCTTCTTTCTTCTTTCTTTCTTCTCTCTTTCTTCTCTCTTTCTTCTCTCTTTCTTCTTTCTTTCTTCTTTCTTTCTTCTTTCTTTCTCCTTTCTTTCTCCTTTCTTTCTTCCTTCTTCCTTTCTTCTTTCTTTCTTCTTTCTTTTTTCTTTATTTCTTTTTTCTTTCTTCTTTCTTTCTTTCTTCTTTCTTTCTTCTTTCTTTCTAATTTCTTCTTTCTTTCTTCTCTCTTTCTTCTCTCTTTCTTCTTTCTTTCTTCTTTCTTTCTTCTCTCTTTCTTTCTTCTTTCTTTCTTCTTTCTTTCTTCTTTCTTTCTTCCTTCTTTCTTTCTTCTTTCTTTCTTCTTTCTTTCTTCTTTCTTTCTTCTTTCTTTCCTTCTACTTTCTTTCTTCTTTCTTCTCTCTTTCTTTCTTCTTTCTTTCTTCTTTCTTTCTTCTTTCTTTCTTCTCTCTTTCTTTCTTCTTTCTTTCTTCTTTCTTCTCTCTTTCTTTCTTTCTTCTTTCTTCTTTCTTTCTTTGTTCTTTCTTTCTTTCTTTCTTTCTTTCTTCTTTCTTTCTTCTTTCTTTCTTCTTTCTTTCTTACTTCTTTCTTACTTCTTTCTTACTTCTTTCTTCTTTCTTCTTTCTTTCTTCTTTCTTTCTTCTTTCTTTCTTACTTCTTTCTTACTTCTTTCTTACTTCTTTCTTACTTCTTTCTAACTTCTTTCTTACTTCTTTCTAACTTCTTTCTTTCTTCTTTCTTTCTTCTTTCTTTCTTCTTTCTTACTTCTTTCTTCTTTCTTTCTTACTTCTTTCTTACTTCTTTCTTACTTCTTTCTTGCTTCTTTCTTACTTCTTTCTTTCTTCTTTCTTTCTTCTTTCTTTCTTCTTTCTTTCTTTCTTCTTTCTTTCTTTTTTTCTACTTTCTTTCTTCTTTCTTTCTTCTTTCTTCTTTATTCTTTCTTTCTTCTTTTTTCTTTCTTCGTTCTTTCTTTTTTATTTCTTTCTTTCTTTCTTCTTTCTTTCTTCTTTCTTCTTTCTTTCTTCTTTCTTTCTTTTCTCTTTCTTCTCTCTTTCTTCTTTCTTTCTTCTTTCTTTCTTCTTTCTTTCTTCTTTCTTTCTTCTCTCTTTCTTTCTTCTTTCTTCTTTCTTTCTTCTTTCTTTCTTCTTTCTTTCTTCTTTCTTACTTCTTTCTTACTTCTTTCTTCTTTCTTCTTTCTTTCTTCTTTTTCTTACTTCTTTCTTACTTCTTTCTTACTTCTTTCTTACTTCTTTCTAACTTCTTTCTTACTTCTTTCTTACTTCTTTCTTACTTCTTTCTTTCTTCTTTCTTTCTTCTTTCTTTCTTCTTTCTTTCTTCATTCTTCTTTCTTTCTTACTTCTTTCTTACTTCTTTCTTTCTTTCTTCTTTCTTACTTCTTTCTTTCTTTCTTCTTTCTTTCTTCTTTCTTTCTTCTTTCTTTCTTACTTATTTCATACTTCTTTCTTACTTATTTCTTACTTCTTTCTTACTTCTTTCTTACTTCTTTCTTACTTCTTTCTTTCTTTCTTTCTTCTTTCTTTCTTCTTTCTTTCTTATTTCTTACTTCTTTCTTACTTCTTTCGTACTTCTTTCTTTCTTTCTTTCTTTCTTTCTTTCTTTCTTCTTTCTTCTTTCTTCTTTCTTACTTCTTTCTTACTTCTTTCTTACTTCTTTCTTACTTCTTCCTTAATTCTTTCTTTCTTTCTTCTTTCTTTCTTCTTTCTTTCTTCTTTCTTTCTTTCTTCTTTCTTTCTTCTTTCTTTCTAATTTCTTCTTTCTTTCCTTCTTTCTTCTTTCTTTCTAGTTTCTTTCTTCTTTCTTCTCTCTTTGTTTCTTCTTTCTTTCTTCTTTCTTTTCTTTCTTCTTTCTTCTCTTTTCTTCTTCTTTCTTCTTTCTTCTTCTTTCTTTCTTCTTTCTTTCTTTCTTCTTCTTCTATCTTCTTCTTCTTTCTTCTTTCTTCTTCTTTCTTTCTTTCTTTCTTTCTTCTTTTCTCTTCTTCTTTTTCTTCTTCTTTCTTTCTTCTTTCTTTTCTTCTTTCTTTCTTCTTTCTTCTTTCTTTCTTCTTTCTTCTCTTCTTTCTTCTTTCTTTCTTTGCTTCTTCTTTCTCTTTCTTTCTTCTTTCTTTCTTCTTCTTCTTTCTTTCTTCTTCTTTCTTTTCTTCTTTCTTTCTTCTTTCTTTCTTACTTCTTTCTTACTTCTTTCTTACTTCTTTCTTCTTCTTCTTCTTTCTTCTTCTTACTTCTTCTTACTTCTTTCTTACTTCTTTCTTCTTTCTTACTTTCTACTTACTTCTTTCTTACTTCTTTCTTACTTCTTTCTTACTTCTTTCTTCTTACTTCTTCTTACATCTTTCTTACTTCTTTCTTACTTCTTTTCTTAATTCTTTCTTACTTCTTCTTTCTTACTTCTTTCTTACATTCTTCTACTTCTTCTTTCTTCTTTCTTTCTTCTTTCTTCTTCTTTCTTCTTACTCTTTCTTACTTCTTCTTACTTCTTTCTTTCTTCTTCTTTCTCTTCTTTCTTCTTTCTTTCTTCTTCTTTCTTCTTCTTTCTTACTTCTTCTTTCTTACTTCTTTCTTTCTTTCTTACTTCTTCTTTCTTCTTTCTTTCTTTTCTTCTTCTTCTTTCTTTCTTCTTTCTTTCTTTTTCTTCTTTCTTTCTTCGTTCTTTCTTTGTTCTTTCTTTCTTTCTTTCTCTTTCTTTCTTCTTTCTTCGTTCTTTTCTTTCTTTCTTTCTTCTTCTCTTTCTTTCTTCTTTATTCTTTCTTTCTTCTTTCTTTCTTCTCTCTTTCTTTCTCTCTTTCTTTCTTCTTCTTTCTTCTTCTTTCTTTGTTCTTTCTTTCTTCTTTCTTTCTTCTTTCTTACTTCTTTCTACTTCTTTCTTCTTTCTTTCTTCTTTCTTTCTTCTTTCTTTCTTACTTCTTTCTTACTTCTTTCTTACTTCTTTCTTACTTCTTTCTAACTTCTTTCTTACTTCTTTCTTCTTTCTTACTTTTTTCTTACTTCTTTCTTTCTTTCTTATTTCTTTCTTCTTTCTTTCTTCTTTCTTTCTTCTTTCTTTCTTCTTTCTTTCTTCATTCTTTCTTCTTTCTTTCTTTCTTTCTTCTTTCTTACTTCTTTCTTTCTTTCTTCTTTCTTTCTTCTTTCTTTCTTCTTTCTTTCTTCTTTCTTTCTTACTTCTTTCTTACTTCTTTCTTACTTCTTTCTTACTTCTTTCTTACTTCTTTCTTTCTTCTCTCTTTCTTCTCTATTTCTTCTCTCTTTCTTCTTTCTTTCTTCTTTCTTTCTTCTTTCTTTCTTCTTTCTTTCTTCTTTCTTTCTAACTTCTTTCTTACTTCTTTCTTACTTCTTTCTTACTTCTTTCTTAATTCTTTCTTACTTCTTATTTTCTTTCTTTCTTCTTTCTTTCTTATTTCTTTCTTATTTCTTACTTCTTTATTACCTCTTTCTTACTTCTTTCTTTCTTTCTTTCTTTCTTCTTTCTTCTTTCTTCTTTCTTCTTTCTTCTTTCTTTCTTACTTCTTTCTTACTTCTTTCTTACTTCTTTCTTACTTCTTCCTTAATTCTTTCTTTCTTTCTTCTTTCTTTTTCTTCCTTTCTTCTTTCTTTCTTCTTTCTTTCTTTCTTCTTTCCTTATTATTTCTTTCTAATTTCTTCTTTCTTTCTTTCTTTCTTTCTTCTTTCTTTCTTACTTCTTTCTTTCTTCTCTCTTTCTTTCTTCTTTCTTTCTTTCTTCTTTCTTCCTTTCTTTCTACTTTCTTTCTTCTTTCTTTGTTCTCTCTTTCTTTGTTCTTTCTTTCTTCTTTCTTTCCTTCTTCTTTCTTTCGTTTTTCTTTCTTCTTTCTTTCTTCTTTCTTTCTTCTTTCTTACTTCTTTCTTACTTCTTTCTTACTTCTTTCTTACTTCTTTCTTACTTCTTTCTTACTTCTTTCTTACTTCTTTCTTACTTCTTTCTTTCTTACTTCTTTCTTACTTCTTTCTTACTTATTTCTTACTTCTTTCTTACTTCTTTCTTACTTCTTTCTTTCTTTCTTTCTTCTTTCTTCTTTCTTCTTTCTTACTTCTTTCTTACTTCTTTCTTACTTCTTACTTCTTTCTTACTTCTTTCTTACTTCTTTCTTAATTCTTTCTTACTTCTTTCTTACTTCTTTCTTTCTTTTTTCTTTCTTCTTTCTTCTTTCTTCTTTCTTTCTTATTTCTTTCTTACTTCTTTCTTACTTCTTTCTTACTTCTTTCTTACTTCTTTCTTTCTTACTTCTTTCTTACTTCTTTCTTACTTATTTCTTACTTCTTTCTTCTTTCTTTCTTACTTCTTTCTTACTTCTTTCTTACTTCTTTCTTACTTCTTTCTTCTTTCTTTCTTTCTTCTTTCTTACTTCTTTCTTTCTTCTTTCTTACTTCTTTCTTTCTTACTTCTTTCTTACTTCTTTCGAACTTCTTTCTTACTTCTTTCTTACTTCTTTCTTACTTCTTTCTTACTTCTTTCTTTCTTCTTTCTTACTTCTTTCTTCTTTCTTTCTTTCTTCTTTCTTACTTCTTTCTTTCTTCTTTCTTACTTCTTTCTTTCTTACTTCTTTCTTACTTCTTTCGAAATTCTTTCTTACTTCTTTCTTACTTCTTTCTTACTTCTTTCTTTCTTCTTTCTTACTTCTTTCTTTCTTCTTTCTTACTTCTTTCTTACTTCTTTCTTACTTCTTTCTTCTTTCTTTCTTCTTTCTTACTTCTTTCTTACTTCTTTCGTACTTCTTTCTTACTTCTTTCTTACTTCTTTCTCTACTTCTTTCTTCTTTCTTTCTTACTTCTTTGTTACTTCTTTCTTACTTCTTTCTTCCTTCTTTTTTTCATCTTTCTTTCTTTCTTCTTTCTTTCTTTTTTCTTTCTTCTTTCTTTCTTCTTTCTTTCTTTCTTTCTTCTTTCTTTCTTCTTTCTTCTTTCTTCTTTCTTTCTTCTTTCTTCTTTCTTTCTTTATTCTTTCTTCTTTCTTTCTTCCTTCTTTCTTTCTTTCTTCTTTCTTTCTTTTTTCTACTTTCTTTCTTCTTTCTTTCTTCTTTTTTCTTTATTCTTTCTTTCTTCTTTCTTCTTTCTTTCTTCGTTCTTTCTTTGTTCTTTCTTTCTTTCTTTCTTTCTTCTTTTTTTCTTCTCTCTTTCTTTCTTCTTTCTTTCTTCTTTCTTCTTTCTTTCTTCTTTCTTTCTTCTTTCTTTCTTCTTTCTTTCTTCCTTCTTTCTTCCTTCTTTCTTACTTCTTTCTTACTTCTTTCTTACTTCTTTCTTACTTCTTTCTTACTTCTTTCCTACTTATTTCTTTCTTCTCTCTTTCTTCTCTCTTTCTTCTCTCTTTCTTCTTTCTTTCTTCTTTCTTTCTTCTTTCTTTCTTCCTTCTTTCTTTCTTCTTTCTTTCTTCTTTCTTTTTTCTTTATTTCTTTTTTCTTTCTTCTTTCTTTCTTTCTTCTTTCTTTCTTCTTTCTTTCTTCTTTCTTTCTTCTTTCTTACTTCGTTATTACTTCTAACTTCTTTCTTTCTTCTTTCTTACTTCTTTCTTCTTTTTTCTTCATTCTTCTTTATTCTTTCTTTCTTCTTTTTTCTTTCTTTCTTCGTTCTTTCTTTCTTTCTTTCTACTTTCTTTCTTCTTTCTTACTTCTTTCTTACTTCTTTCTTACTTCTTTCTTACTTCTTTCTTCTTTCTTTCTTACTTCTTTCCTACTTCTTTCTTACTTCTTTCTTCATTCCTCCTTACTTCTTACTTCTTTCTTTCTTACTTCTTTCTTTCTTACTTCTTTCTTACTTCTTTCTTACTTCTTTCTAACTTCTATCTTACTTCTTTCTTACTTCTTTCTTACTTCTTTCTTTTTTTCTTTCTTACTTCTTTCTTATTTCTTTCTTACTTCTTTCTAACTTCTTTCTTCTTTCTTTCTTACTTCTTTCTTACTTCTTTCTTACTTCTTTCTTTCTTCTTTCTTACTTCTTTCTTACTTTTTTCTTATTTCTTTCTTCTTTCTTTCTTACTTCTTTCTTCATTCCTTCTTACTTCTTTCTTACTTATTTCTTACTTCTTTCTTACTTCTTTCTTTCTTCTTTCTTTCTTCTCTCTTTCTTCACTCTTTTTCTCTCTTTGTTCTTTCTTTCTTCTTTCTTTCTTACTTCTTTCTTACATCTTTCTTACTTCTTTCTTTCTTCTTTCTTACTTCTTTCTTACTTTTTTCTTATTTATTTCTTATTTCTTTCTTACTTCTTTCTTCATTCCTTCTTACTACTTTCTTACTTATTTCTTACTTCTTTCTTACTTCTTTCTTTCTTCTCTCTTTCTTCACTCTTTCTTCTTTCTTTCTTCTTCCTTTCTTCTTTCTTTCTTATTTCTAAATTCTTTCTAACTTCTTTCTAACTTCTTTCTTATTTCTTTCTTACTTCTTTCTTTCTTTCTTCTTTCTTACTTCTTTCTAACTTCTTTCTTACTTCTTTCTTACTTCTTTCTAACTTCTTTCTTACTTCTTTTTTTCTTCTTTCTTACTTCTTTCTAACTTCTTTCTTTCTTTCCTTCTTCTTTCTTTCTTACTTCTTTCTTACTTCTTTCTTACTTCTTTCTTTCTTACTTCTTTCTTACTTCTTTCTAACTTCTTTCTTTCTTCTTTCTTTCTTCTTTCTTTCTTACTTCTTTCATACTTCTTTATTACTTCTTTCTTTCTTACTTCTTTCTTAATTCTTTCTTACTTCTTTCTAACTTTTCTTACTTCTTTCTTACTTCTTCTAACTTCTTTCTTTCTTCTTTCTTTCTTCTTTCTTTCTTCTTTCTTTCTTACTTCTTTCTTCTTTCTTTCTTACTTCTTTCTTACTTCTTTCTTACTTCTTTCTTACTTCTTTCTTACTTCTTTCTTACTTCTTTCCTACTTATTTCTTTCTTCTCTCTTTCTTCTCTCTTTCTTCTCTCTTTCTCCTTTCTTTCTTCTTTCTTTCTTCTTTCTTTCTTCCTTCTTTCTTTCTTCTTTCTTTCTTCTTTCTTTTTTCTTTATTTCTTTTTTCTTTCTTCTTTCTTTCATTCTTCTTTCTTACTTCTTTCGTACTTATTTCTTACTTCTTTCTTACTTCTTTCTTACTTCTTTCTTTCTTTCTTTCTTCTTTCTTCTTTCTTCTTTCTTACTTCTTTCTTACTTCTTTCTTACTTCTTACTTGTTTCTTACTTCTTTCTTACTTCTTTCTTACTTCTTTCTTACTTCTTTCTTACTTCTTTCTTTCTTTTTTCTTTCTTCTTTCTTCTTTCTTCTTTCTTTCTTATTTCTTTCTTACTTCTTTCTTTCTTCTTTCTTACTTCTTTCTTCTTTCTTTCTTTCTTCTTTCTTACTTCTTTCTTTCTTCTTTCTTACTTCTTTCTTTCTTACTTCTTTCTTACTTCTTTCGAAATCCTTTCTTACTTCTTTCTTACTTCTTTCTTACTTCTTTCTTTCTTCTTTCTTACTTCTTTCTTTCTTCTTTCTTACTTCTTTCTTACTTCTTTCTTACTTCTTTCTTCTTTCTTTCTTACTTCTTTCTTACTTCTTTCTTACTTCTTTCGTACTTCTTTCTTACTTCTTTCTTACTTCTTTCTCTACTTCTTTCTTCTTTCTTTCTTACTTCTTTGTTACTTCTTTCTTAATTCTTTCTTCCTTCTTTCTTTCATCTTTCTTTCTTTCTTCTTTCTTTCTTTTTTCTTTCTTCTTTCTTTCTTCTTTCTTTCTTTCTTTCTTCTTTCTTTCTTTTTTTCTACTTTCTTTCTTCTTTCTTCTTTCTTCTTTCTTTCTTCTTTCTTCTTTCTTTCTTTATTCTTTCTTCTTTCTTTCTTCCTTCTTTCTTTCTTTCTCCTTTCTTTCTTTTTTTCTACTTTCTTTCTTCTTTCATTCTTCTTCTTTCTTTATTCTTTCTTTCTTCTTTCTTCTTTCTTTCTTCGTTCTTTCTTTGTTCTTTCTTTCTTTCTTTCTTTCTTCTTTTTTCTTCTCTCTTTCTTTCTTCTTTCTTTCTTCTTTCTTCTTTCTTTCTTCTTTCTTTCTTCTTTCTTTCTTCTTTCTTTCTTCCTTCTTTCTTCCTTCTTTCTTACTTCTTTCTTACTTCTTTCTTCCTTCTTTCTTACTTCTTTCTTACTTCTTTCCTACTTATTTCTTTCTTCTCTCTTTCTTCTCTCTTTCTTCTCTCTTTCTTCTTTCTTTCTTCTTTCTTTCTTCTTTCTTTCTTCCTTCTTTCTTTCTTCTTTCTTTCTTCTTTCTTTTTTCTTTATTTCTTTTTTCTTTCTTCTTTCTTTCTTTCTTCTTTCTTTCTTCTTTCTTTCTTCTTTCTTTCTTCTTTCTTACTTCGTTATTACTTCTAACTTCTTTCTTTCTTCTTTCTTACTTCTTTCTTCTTTTTTCCTTCATTCTTTATTCTTTCTTTCTTCTTTTTTCTTTCTTTCTTCGTTCTTTCTTTCTTTCTTTCTTCTTTCTTTCTTCTTTCTTCTTTCTTTCTTTTTTCTTTCTTTTCTCTTTCTTCTCTCTTTCTTCTTTCTTTCTACTTTCTTTTTTCTTTCTTACTTCTTTCTTACTTCTTTCTTACTTCTTTCTTACTTCTTTCTTCTTTCTTTCTTACTTCTTTCTTACTTCTTTCTTACTTCTTTCTTCATTCCTCCTTACTTCTTACTTCTTTCTTTCTTACTTCTTTCTTTCTTACTTCTTTCTTACTTCTTTCTTACTTCTTTCTAACTTCTATCTTACTTCTTTCTTACTTCTTTCTTACTTCTTTCTTTTTTTCTTTCTTACTTCTTTCTTACTTCTTTCTTTCTTCTTTCTTACTTCTTTCTTACTTTTTTCTTATTTCTTTCTTCTTTCTTTCTTACTTCTTTCTTCATTCTTTCTTACTTCTTTCTTACTTATTTCTTACTTCTTTCTTACTTCTTTCTTTCTTCTTTCTTTCTTCTCTCTTTCTTCACTCTTTCTTCTCTCTTTGTTCTTTCTTTCTTCTTTCTTTCTTACTTCTTTCTTACATCTTTCTTACTTCTTTCTTTCTTCTTTCTTACTTCTTTCTTACTTTTTTCTTATTTCTTTCTTATTTCTTTCTTACTTCTTTCTTCATTCCTTCTTACTACTTTCTTACTTATTTCTTACTTCTTTCTTACTTCTTTCTTTCTTCTTTCTTTCTTCTCTCTTTCTTCACTCTTTCTTCTTTCTTTCTTCTTCCTTTCTTCTTTCTTTCTTATTTCTAAATTCTTTCTAACTTCTTTCTAACTTCTTTCTTATTTCTTTCTTACTTCATTCTTTCTTTCTTCTTTCTTACTTCTTTCTAACTTCTTTCTTACTTCTTTCTTACTTCTTTCTAACTTCTTTCTTACTTCTTTTTTTCTTCTTTCTTACTTCTTTCTAACTTCTTTATTTCTTTCCTTCTTCTTTCTTTCTTACTTCTTTCTTACTTCTTTCTTACTTCTTTCTTTCTTACTTCTTTCTTACTTCTTTCTAACTTCTTTCTTTCTTCTTTCTTTCTTCTTTCTTTCTTACTTCTTTCATACTTCTTTATTACTTCTTTCTTTCTTACTTCTTTCTTAATTCTTTCTTACTTCTTTCTAACTTTTCTTACTTCTTTCTTACTTCTTCTAACTTCTTTCTTTCTTCTTTCTTTCTTCTTTCTTTCTTCTTTCTTTCTTACTTCTTTCTTCTTTCTTTCTTACTTCTTTCTTACTTCTTTCTTACTTCTTTCTTTTTTCTTTCGTACTTCTTTCTTACTTCTTTCTTACTTCTTTCTTACTGCTTTCTTCTTTCCTTCTTACTTCTTTCTTACTTCTTTCTTGCGTCTTTCTTACCTTTTCTTACTTATTTCTTTCTTCTTTCTTACTTCTTTCTTTCTTCTTTCTTACTTCTTTCTTACTTCTTTCTTACTTCTTTCTTACTTCTTTCTTACTTCTTTCTTACTTCTTTCCTACTTATTTCTTTCTTCTCTCTTTCTTCTCTCTTTCTTCTCTCTTTCTTCTTTCTTTCTTCTTTCTTTCTTCTTTCTTTCTTCCTTCTTTCTTTCTTCTTTCTTTCTTCTTTCTTTTTTCTTTATTTCTTTTTTCTTTCTTCTTTCTTTCTTTCTTCTTTCTTTCTTCTTTCTTTCTTCTTTCTTTCTTCTTTCTTACTTCGTTATTACTTCTAACTTCTTTCTTTCTTCTTTCTTACTTCTTTCTTCTTTTTTCCTTCATTCTTTATTCTTTCTTTCTTCTTTTTTCTTTCTTTCTTCGTTCTTTCTTTCTTTCTTTCTTCTTTCTTTCTTCTTTCTTCTTTCTTTCTTTTTTCTTTCTTTTCTCTTTCTTCTCTCTTTCTTCTTTCTTTCTACTTTCTTTCTTCTTTCTTACTTCTTTCTTACTTCTTTCTTACTTCTTTCTTACTTCTTTCTTCTTTCTTTCTTACTTCTTTCTTACTTCTTTCTTACTTCTTTCTTCATTCCTCCTTACTTCTTACTTCTTTCTTTCTTACTTCTTTCTTTCTTACTTCTTTCTTACTTCTTTCTTACTTCTTTCTAACTTCTATCTTACTTCTTTCTTACTTCTTTCTTACTTCTTTCTTTTTTTCTTTCTTACTTCTTTCTTATTTCTTTCTTACTTCTTTCTAACTTCTTTCTTCTTTCTTTCTTACTTCTTTCTTACTTCTTTCTTACTTCTTTCTTTCTTCTTTCTTACTTCTTTCTTACTTTTTTCTTATTTCTTTCTTCTTTCTTTCTTACTTCTTTCTTCATTCCTTCTTACTTCTTTCTTACTTATTTCTTACTTCTTTCTTACTTCTTTCTTTCTTCTTTCTTTCTTCTCTCTTTCTTCACTCTTTCTTCTCTCTTTGTTCTTTCTTTCTTCTTTCTTTCTTACTTCTTTCTGACATCTTTCTTACTTCTTTCTTTCTTCTTTCTTACTTCTTTCTTACTTTTTTCTTATTTCTTTCTTATTTCTTTCTTACTTCTTTCTTCATTCCTTCTTACTACTTTCTTACTTATTTCTTACTTCTTTCTTACTTCTTTCTTTCTTCTTTCTTTCTTCTCTCTTTCTTCACTCTTTCTTCTTTCTTTCTTCTTCCTTTCTTCTTTCTTTCTTATTTCTAAATTCTTTCTAACTTCTTTCTAACTTCTTTCTTATTTCTTTCTTACTTCTTTCTTTCTTACTTCTTTCTTACTTCTTTCTTACTTCTTTCTTACTTCTTTCTTACTTCTTTCTTACTTCTTTCCTACTTATTTCTTTCTTCTCTCTTTCTTCTCTCTTTCTTCTCTCTTTCTTCTTTCTTTCTTCTTTCTTTCTTCTTTCTTTCTTCCTTCTTTCTTTCTTCTTTCTTTCTTCTTTCTTTTTTCTTTATTTCTTTTTTCTTTCTTCTTTCTTTCTTTCTTCTTTCTTTCTTCTTTCTTTCTTCTTTCTTTCTTCTTTCTTACTTCGTTATTACTTCTAACTTCTTTCTTTCTTCTTTCTTACTTCTTTCTTCTTTTTTCCTTCATTCTTTATTCTTTCTTTCTTCTTTTTTCTTTCTTTCTTCGTTCTTTCTTTCTTTCTTTCTTCTTTCTTTCTTCTTTCTTCTTTCTTTCTTTTTTCTTTCTTTTCTCTTTCTTCTCTCTTTCTTCTTTCTTTCTACTTTCTTTCTTCTTTCTTACTTCTTTCTTACTTCTTTCTTACTTCTTTCTTACTTCTTTCTTCTTTCTTTCTTACTTCTTTCTTACTTCTTTCTTACTTCTTTCTTCATTCCTCCTTACTTCTTACTTCTTTCTTTCTTACTTCTTTCTTTCTTACTTCTTTCTTACTTCTTTCTTACTTCTTTCTAAATTCTATCTTACTTCTTTCTTACTTCTTTCTTACTTCTTTCTTTTTTTCTTTCTTACTTCTTTCTTATTTCTTTCTTACTTCTTTCTAACTTCTTTCTTCTTTCTTTCTTACTTCTTTCTTACTTCTTTCTTACTTCTTTCTTTCTTCTTTCTTACTTCTTTCTTACTTTTTTCTTATTTCTTTCTTCTTTCTTTCTTACTTCTTTCTTCATTCCTTCTTACTTCTTTCTTACTTATTTCTTACTTCTTTCTTACTTCTTTCTTTCTTCTTTCTTTCTTCTCTCTTTCTTCACTCTTTCTTCTCTCTTTGTTCTTTCTTTCTTCTTTCTTTCTTACTTCTTTCTTACATCTTTCTTACTTCTTTCTTTCTTCTTTCTTACTTCTTTCTTACTTTTTTCTTATTTCTTTCTTATTTCTTTCTTACTTCTTTCTTCATTCCTTCTTACTACTTTCTTACTTATTTCTTACTTCTTTCTTACTTCTTTCTTTCTTCTTTCTTTCTTCTCTCTTTCTTCACTCTTTCTTCTTTCTTTCTTCTTCCTTTCTTCTTTCTTTATTATTTCTAAATTCTTTCTAACTTCTTTCTAACTTCTTTCTTATTTCTTTCTTACTTCTTTCTTTCTTTCTTCTTTCTTACTTCTTTCTAACTTCTTTCTTACTTCTTTCTTACTTCTTTCTAACTTCTTTCTTACTTCTTTTTTTCTTCTTTCTTACTTCTTTCTAACTTCTTTATTTCTTTCCTTCTTCTTTCTTTCTTACTTCTTTCTTACTTCTTTCTTACTTCTTTCTTTCTTACTTCTTTCTTACTTCTTTCTAACTTCTTTCTTTCTTCTTTCTTTCTTCTTTCTTTCTTACTTCTTTCATACTTCTTTATTACTTCTTTCTTTCTTACTTCTTTCTTAATTCTTTCTTACTTCTTTCTTTCTTACTTCTTTCTTAATTCTTTCTTACTTCTTTCTAACTTTTCTTACTTCTTTCTTACTTCTTCTAACTTCTTTCTTTCTTCTTTCTTTCTTCTTTCTTTCTTCTTTCTTTCTTACTTCTTTCTTCTTTCTTTCTTACTTCTTTCTTACTTCTTTCTTACTTCTTTCTTACTTCTTTCTTTCTTCTTTCGTACTTCTTTCTTACTTCTTTCTTACTTCTTTCTTACTGCTTTCTTCTTTCCTTCTTACTTCTTTCTTACTTCTTTCTTGCGTCTTTCTTACCTTTTCTTACTTATTTCTTTCTTCTTTCTTACTTCTTTCTTTCTTCTTTCTTACTTCTTTCTTACTTCTTTCTTACTTCTTTCTTACTTCTTTCTTACTTCTTTCCTACTTATTTCTTTCTTCTCTCTTTCTTCTCTCTTTCTTCTCTCTTTCTTTTTTCTTTCTTCTTTCTTTCTTCTTTCTTTCTTCCTTCTTTCTTTCTTCTTTCTTTCTTCTTTCTTTTTTCTTTATTTCTTTTTTCTTTCTTCTTTCTTTCATTCTTCTTTCTTACTTCTTTCTTACTTATTTCTTACTTCTTTCTTACTTCTTTCTTACTTCTTTCTTTCTTTCTTTCTTCTTTCTTCTTTCTTCTTTCTTACTTCTTTCTTACATCTTTCTTACTTCTTACTTCTTTCTTACTTCTTTCTTACTTCTTTCTTACTTCTTTCTTACTTCTTTCTTACTTCTTTCTTTCTTTTTTCTTTCTTCTTTCTTCTTTCTTTCTTATTTCTTTCTTACTTCTTTCTTACTTCTTTCTTACTTCTTTCTTTCTTACTTCTTTCTTACTTCTTTCTTACTTATTTCTTACTTCTTTCTTCTTTCTTTCTTACTTCTTTCTTACTTCTTTCTTACTTCTTTCTTACTTCTTTCTTCTTTCTTTCTTTCTTCTTTCTTACTTCTTTCTTTCTTCTTTCTTACTTCTTTCTTTCTTACTTCTTTCTTACTTCTTTCGAACTTCTTTCTTACTTCTTTCTTACTTCTTTCTTACTTCTTTCTTACTTCTTTCTTTCCTCTTTCTTACTTCTTTCTTCTTTCTTTCTTTCTTCTTTCTTACTTCTTTCTTTCTTACTTCTTTCTTGCTTCTTTCGAAATTCTTTCTTACTTCTTTCTTACTTCTTTCTTACTTCTTTCTTTCTTCTGTCTTACTTCTTTCTTACTTCTTTCTTGCGTCTTTTTTACTTTTTCTTACTTATTTCTTTCTTCTTTCTTACTTCTTTCTTTCTTCTTTCTTACTTCTTTCTTACTTCTTTCTTACTTCTTTCTTACTTCTTTCTTACTTCTTTCCTACTTATTTCTTTCTTCTCTCTTTCTTCTCTCTTTCTTCTCTCTTTCTTCTTTCTTTCTTCTTTCTTTCTTCTTTCTTTCTTCCTTCTTTCTTTCTTCTTTCTTTCTTCTTTCTTTTTTCTTTATTTCTTTTTTCTTTCTTCTTTCTTTCATTCTTCTTTCTAACTTCTTTCTTTCTTCTTTCTTTCTTCTTTCTTTCTTGTTTCTTTCTTCTTTCTTTCTTCTTTCTTTCTTTCTTCATTCTTCCTTTCTTTCTACTTTCTTTCTTCTTTCTTTCTTCTCTCTTTCTTTCTTCTTTCTTTCTTCTTTCTTTCTTCTTTCTTTCTTCTTTTTTTCCTTCTTCTTTCTTTCGTCTTTCTTTCTTCTTTCTTTCTTCTTTCTTACTTCGTTATTACTTCTTTCTAACTTCTTTCTTTCTTCTTTCTTACTTCTTTCTTCTTTTTTTCTTACTTCTTTCTTACTTCTTTCTTACTTCTTTCTTACTTCTTTCTTTCCTTTTTCTTTCTTCTTCCTTCTTTCTTTCTTACTTCTTTTTACTTCTTTCTTACTTCTTTCTTACTTCTTTCTTACTTCTTTCTTTCTTACTTCTTTCTTACTTCTTTCTTACTTCTTTCTAACTTCTTTCTTACTTCTTTCTTACTTCTTTCTTACTTCTTTCTTACTTCTTTCTTTCTTACTTGTTTCTTACTTCTTTCTTACTTCTTTCTTACTTATTTCTTACTACTTTCTTACTTCTTTCTTACTTCTTTCTTTCTTACTTCTTTCTTACTTCTTTCTAACTTCTTTCTTTCTTCTTTCTTACTTCTTTCTTCTTTCTTTCTTACTTCTTTCTTACTTCTTTCTTACTTCTTTCTTACTTCTTTCTTCTTTCTTTCTTTCTTCTTTCTTACTTCTTTCTTTCTTCTTTCTTACTTCTTTCTTTCTTACTTCTTTCTTACTTCTTTCGAACTTCTTTCTTACTTCTTTCTTACTTCTTTCTTACTTCTTTCTTACTTCTTTCTTTCCTCTTTCTTACTTCTTTCTTCTTTCTTTCTTTCTTCTTTCTTACTTCTTTCTTTCTTACTTCTTTCTTACTTCTTTCGAAATTCTTTCTTACTTCTTTCTTACTTCTTTCTTACTTCTTTCTTTCTTCTTTCTTACTTCTTTCTTACGTCTTTCTTGCGTCTTTCTTACTTTTTCTTACTTATTTCTTTCTTCTTTCTTACTTCTTTCTTTCTTCTTTCTTACTTCTTTCTTACTTCTTTCTTACTTCTTTCTTACTTCTTTCTTACTTCTTTCCTACTTATTTCTTTCTTCTCTCTTTCTTCTCTCTTTCTTCTTTCTTTCTTCTTTCTTTCTTCTTTCTTTCTTCCTTCTTTCTTTCTTCTTTCTTTCTTCTTTCTTTTTTCTTTATTTCTTTTTTCTTTCTTCTTTCTTTCATTCTTCTTTCTTTCTTCTTTCTTTCTTCTTTCTTTCTTGTTTCTTTCTTCTTTCTTTCTTCTTTCTTTCTTTCTTCATTCTTCCTTTCTTTCTACTTTCTTTCTTCTTTCTTTCTTCTCTCTTTCTTTCTTCTTTCTTTCTTCTTTCTTTCTTCTTTCTTTCTTCTTTTTTTCCTTCTTCTTTCTTTCGTCTTTCTTTCTTCTTTCTTTCTTCTTTCTTACTTCGTTATTACTACTTTCTAACTTCTTTCTTTCTTCTTTCTTACTTCTTTCTTCTTTTTTTCTTACTTCTTTCTTACTTCTTTCTTACTTCTTTCTTACTTCTTTCTTTCCTTTTTCTTTCTTCTTCCTTCTTTCTTTCTTACTTCTTTTTACTTCTTTCTTACTTCTTTCTTACTTCTTTCTTACTTCTTTCTTTCTTACTTCTTTCTTACTTCTTTCTTACTTCTTTCTAACTTCTTTCTTACTTCTTTCTTACTTCTTTCTTACTTCTTTCTTACTTCTTTCTTTCTTACTTGTTTCTTACTTCTTTCTTACTTCTTTCTTACTTATTTCTTACTACTTTCTTACTTCTTTCTTACTTCTTTCTTTCTTACTTCTTTCTTACTTCTTTCTAACTTCTTTCTTTCTTCTTTCTTACTTCTTTCTTCTTTCTTTCTTACTTCTTTCTTACTTCTTTCTTACTTCTTTCTTACTTCTTTCTTACTTCTTTCTTTCTTCTATCTTAATTCTTTATTTCTTCTTTCTTACTTCTTTCTTACTTCTTTCTTCCTTCTTTCTTTCATCTTTCTTTCTTTCTTCTTTCTTTCTTTTTTCTTTCTTCTTTCTTTCTTCTTTCTTTCTTTCTTTCTTCTTTCTTTCTTTTTTTCTACTATCTTTCTTCTTTCTTTCTTCTTTCTTCTTTCTTCTTTCTTTCTTCTTTCTTCTTTCTTTCTTTTTTCTTTCTTCTTTCTTTCTTCCTTCTTTCTTTCTTTCTTCTTTCTTTCTTTTTTTCTACTTTCTTTCTTCTTTCTTTCTTCTTTCTTCTTTATTCTTTCTTTCTTCTTTCTTCTTTCTTTCTTCGTTCTTTCTTTGTTCTTTCTTTCTTTCTTTCTTCTACCTTTCTTCTTTCTTCTTTTTTTCTTCTCTCTTTCTTTCTTCTTTCTTTATTCCTTCTTCTTTCTTTCTTCTTTCTTTCTTCTTTCTTACTTCTTTCTTACTTCTTTCTTACTTCTTTCTTTCTTCCTTCTTCTTTCTTTCTTCTTTCTTACTTCTTTCTTACTTCTTTCTTACTTCTTTCTTACTTCTTTCTTACTTCTTTCTTACTTCTTTCTTCTTTCTTTCTTACTTCTTTCTTAATTCTTTCTTACTTCTTTCTTACTTCTTT
The DNA here is from genome assembly GCF_036013475.1 of Columba livia. Lineage (NCBI taxonomy): Eukaryota > Metazoa > Chordata > Aves > Columbiformes > Columbidae > Columba > Columba livia. The sequence continues at coordinate 35,145 of NW_027043632.1, read as the reverse complement.
CTTCATTCCTCCTTACTTCTTACTTCTTTCTTTCTTACTTCTTTCTTACTTCTTTCTTACTTCTTTCTAACTTCTTTCTTTCTTCTTTCTTTCTTCTTTCTTTCTTAATTCTTTCTTACTTCTTTCTTTTTTCTTTCTTACTTCTTTCTTACTTCTTTCTTACTTCTTTCTAACTTCTTTCTTCATTCCTTCTTACTTCTTTCTTACTTCTTTCTTACTTCTTTCTTACTTCTTTCTTTCTTCTTTCTTTCTTCTCTCTTTCTTCTCTCTTTCTTCTTTCTTTCTTCTTTCTTTCTTCTTTCTTAGTTCTTTCTTACTTCTTTCTTTCTTTCTTCTTCCTTTCTTCTTTCTTTCTTATTTCTAAATTCTTTCTAACTTCTTTCTAACTTCTTTCTTATTTCTTTCTTACTTCTTTCTTTCTTTCTTCTTTCTTACTTCTTTCTCACTTCTTTCTTACTTCTTTCTTACTTCTTTCTTACTTCTTTCTTACTTCTTTCTTTCTTCTTTCTTTCTTCTCTCTTTCTTCTCTCTTTCTTCTTTCTTTCTTCTTTCTTTCTTCTTTCTTACTTCTTTCTTACTTCTTTCTTTCTTTCTTCTTCCTTTCTTCTTTCTTTCTTATTTCTAAATTCTTTCTAACTTCTTTCTAACTTCTTTCTTATTTCTTTCTTACTTCTTTCTTTCTTTCTTCTTTCTTACTACTTTCTCACTTCTTTCTTACTTCTTTCTTACTTCTTTCTAACTTCTTTCTTACTTCTTTTTTTCTTCTTTCTTACTTCTTTCTAACTTCTTTCTTTCTTCTTTCTTTCTTCTTTCTTTCTTCCTTCTTTCTTACTTCTTTCTTACTTCTTTCTTTCTTAATTCTTTCTTACTTCTTTCTTACTTCTTTCTTACTTCTTTCTAACTTCTTTCTTTCTTCTTTCTTTCTTACTTCTTTCTTATTTCTTTATTACTTCTTTCTTTCTTACTTCTTTCATACTTTTTTCTTACTTCTTCCTAACTTCTTTCTTACTACTTTCTTACTTCATTCTAACTTCTTTCTTTCTTCTTTCTTTCTTCTTTCTTTCTTCTTTCTTTCTTACTTCTTTCTTTCTTCTTTCTTTCTTCTTTCTTACTTCTTTCTTAATTCTTTCTTAATTCTTTCTTTCTTTCTTCTTTCTTTCTTCTTTCTTTCTTCTTTCTTTCTTCTTTCTTTCTTTCTTCTTTATTTCTTCTTTCTTTCTTCTTTCATTCTTCTTTCTTTCTTCTTTCTTACTTTCTTCTTTCTTTCTTCTTTCTTTCTTCTTTCTTCTTTCTTTCTTCTTTCTTTCTTTCTTTCTTCTTTCTCTCTTTCTTTCTTCTTTCTTTCTTCTTTCTTTCTTCTATCTTTCTTCTTTCTTTCTTCTTTCTTTCTTTCTTTTTTTCGTCTTTCTTTCTTCTTTCTTTCTTCTTTCTTTCTTCTTTCTTTCTTCTTTCTTTCTTTGTTCTTTCTTTATTTCTTTCTTCTTTCTTTCTTCTTTCTTTCTTCTTTCTTTCTTACTTCTTTCTTACTTCTTTCTTACTTCTTTCTTTCTTCTTTCTTACTTCGTTCTAACTTCTTTCTTACTTCTATCTTACTTCTTTCTTACTTCTTTCTAACTTCTTTCTTTCTTCTTTCTTACTTCTTTCTTACTTCTTTCTTTCTTCTTTCTTTCTTTCTTTCTTTATTTCTTTCTTTCTTTCTTTCTTCTTTCTTTCTTCTTTCTTTCTTCTTTCTTTCTTCTTTCTTTCTTTATTTCTTACTTCATTCTTACTTCTTTCTTTCTTCTTTCTTTCTTTCTTTCTTACTTCTTTCTTACTTCTTTCTTACTTCTTTCTTACTTCTTTCTTCTTTCTTTCTTTCTTCTTTCTTACTTCTTTCTTTCTTCTTTCTTACTTCTTTCTTTCTTACTTCTTTCTTACTTCTTTCGAACTTCTTTCTTACTTCTTTCTTACTTCTTTCTTACTTCTTTCTTACTTCTTTCTTACTTCTTTCTTTCTTCTTTCTTACTTCTTTCTTCTTTCTTTCTTTCTTCTTTCTTACTTCTTTCTTTCTTCTTTCTTACTTCTTTCTTTCTTACTTCTTTCTTACTTCTTTCGAAATTCTTTCTTACTTCTTTCTTACTTCTTTCTTACTTCTTTCTTTCTTCTTTCTTACTTCTTTCTTTCTTCTTTCTTACTTCTTTCTTACTTCTTTCTTACTTCTTTCTTCTTTCTTTCTTCTTTCTTACTTCTTTCTTACTTCTTTCGTACTTCTTTCTTAGTTCTTTCTTACTTCTTTCTCTACTTCTTTCTTCTTTCCTTCTTACTTCTTTGTTACTTCTTTCTTACTTCTTTCTTCCTTCTTTCTTTCATCTTTCTTTCTTTCTTCTTTCTTTCTTTTTTCTTTCTTCTTTCTTTCTTCTTTCTTTCTTTCTTTCTTCTTTCTTTCTTTTTTTCTACTTTCTTTCTTCTTTCTTCTTTCTTCTTTCTTTCTTCTTTCTTCTTTCTTTCTTTATTCTTTCTTCTTTCTTTCTTCCTTCTTTCTTTCTTTCTTCTTTCTTTCTTTTTTTCTACTTTCTTTCTTCTTTCTTTCTTCTTTTTTCTTTATTCTTTCTTTCTTCTTTCTTCTTTCTTTCTTCGTTCTTTCTTTGTTCTTTCTTTCTTTCTTTCTTTCTTCTTTTTTTCTTCTCTCTTTCTTTCTTCTTTCTTTCTTCTTTCTTCTTTCTTTCTTCTTTCTTTCTTCTTTCTTTCTTCTTTCTTTCTTCCTTCTTTCTTCCTTCTTTCTTACTTCTTTCTTACTTCTTTCTTACTTCTTTCTTACTTCTTTCTTACTTCTTTCCTACTTATTTCTTTCTTCTCTCTTTCTTCTCTCTTTCTTCTCTCTTTCTTCTTTCTTTCTTCTTTCTTTATTCTTTCTTTCTTCCTTCTTTCTTTCTTCTTTCTTTCTTCTTTCTTTTTTCTTTATTTCTTTTTTCTTTCTTCTTTCTTTCTTTCTTCTTTCTTTCTTCTTTCTTTCTTCTTTCTTTCTTCTTTCTTACTTCGTTATTACTTCTAACTTCTTTCTTTCTTCTTTCTTACTTCTTTCTTCTTTTTTTCTTCATTCTTCTTTATTCTTTCTTTCTTCTTTTTTCTTTCTTTCTTCGTTCTTTCTTTCTTTCTTTCTTCTTTCTTTCTTCTTTCTTCTTTCTTTCTTTTTTCTTTCTTTTCTCTTTCTTCTCTCTTTCTTCTTTCTTTCTACTTTCTTTCTTCTTTCTTACTTCTTTCTTACTTCTTTCTTAATTCTTTCTTCATTCCTCCTTACTTCTTACTTCTTTCTTTCTTACTTCTTTCTTTCTTACTTCTTTCTTACTTCTTTCTTACTTCTTTCTAACTTCTGTCTTACTTCTTTCTTACTTCTTTCTTACTTCTTTCTTTTTTTCTTTCTTAGTTCTTTCTTATTTCTTTCTTACTTCTTTCTAACTTCTTTCTTCTTTCTTTCTTACTTCTTTCTTACTTCTTTCTTACTTCTTTCTTTCTTCTTTCTTACTTCTTTCTTACTTTTTTCTTATTTCTTTCTTCTTTCTTTCTTACTTCTTTCTTCATTCTTTCTTACTTCTTTCTTACTTATTTCTTACTTCTTTCTTACTTCTTTCTTTCTTCTTTCTTTCTTCTCTCTTTCTTCACTCTTTCTTCTCTCTTTGTTCTTTCTTTCTTCTTTCTTTCTTACTTCTTTCTTACATCTTTCTTACTTCTTTCTTTCTTCTTTCTTACTTCTTTCTTACTTTTTTCTTATTTCTTTCTTATTTCTTTCTTACTTCTTTCTTCATTCCTTCTTACTACTTTCTTACTTATTTCTTACTTCTTTCTTACTTCTTTCTTTCTTCTTTCTTTCTTCTCTCTTTCTTCACTCTTTCTTCTTTCTTTCTTCTTCCTTTCTTCTTTCTTTCTTATTTCTAAATTCTTTCTAACTTCTTTCTAACTTCTTTCTTATTTCTTTCTTACTTCTTTCTTTCTTTCTTCTTTCTTACTTCTTTCTAACTTCTTTCTTACTTCTTTCTTACTTCTTTCTAACTTCTTTCTTACTTCTTTTTTTCTTCTTTCTTACTTCTTTCTAACTTCTTTATTTCTTTCCTTCTTCTTTCTTTCTTACTTCTTTCTTACTTCTTTCTTACTTCTTTCTTTCTTACTTGTTTCTTACTTCTTTCTAACTTCTTTCTTTCTTCTTTCTTTCTTCTTTCTTTCTTACTTCTTTCATACTTCTTTATTACTTCTTTCTTTCTTACTTCTTTCTTAATTCTTTCTTACTTCTTTCTAACTTTTCTTACTTCTTTCTTACTTCTTCTAACTTCTTTCTTTCTTCTTTCTTTCTTCTTTCTTTCTTCTTTCTTTCTTACTTCTTTCTTCTTTCTTTCTTACTTCTTTCTTACTTCTTTCTTACTTCTTTCTTACTTCTTTCTTACTTCTTTCTTTCTTCTTTCGTACTTCTTTCTTACTTCTTTCTTACTTATTTCTTACTGCTTTCTTCTTTCCTTCTTACTTCTTTCTTACTTCTTTCTTGCGTCTTTCTTACCTTTTCTTACTTATTTCTTTCTTCTTTCTTACTTCTTTCTTTCTTCTTTCTTACTTCTTTCTTACTTCTTTCTTACTTCTTTCTTACTTCTTTCTTACTTCTTTCCTACTTATTTCTTTCTTCTCTCTTTCTTCTCTCTTTCTTCTCTCTTTCTTCTTTCTTTCTTCTTTCTTTCTTCTTTCTTTCTTCCTTCTTTCTTTCTTCTTTCTTTCTTCTTTCTTTTTTCTTTATTTCTTTTTTCTTTCTTCTTTCTTTCATTCTTCTTTCTTACTTCTTTCTTACTTATTTCTTACTTCTTTCTTACTTCTTTCTTACTTTTTTCTTTCTTTCTTTCTTCTTTCTTCTTTCTTCTTTCTTACTTCTTTCTTACTTCTTTCTTACTTCTTACTTCTTTCTTACTTCTTTCTTACTTCTTTCTTACTTCTTTCTTACTTCTTTCTTACTTCTTTCTTTCTTTTTTCTTTCTTCTTTCTTCTTTCTTCTTTCTTTCTTATTACTTTCTTACTTCTTTCTTACTTCTTTCTTACTTCTTTCTTACTTCTTTCTTTCTTACTTCTTTCTTACTTCTTTCTTACTTATTTCTTACTTCTCTCTTCTTTCTTTCTTTCTTCTTTCTTACTTCTTTCTTTCTTCTTTCTTACTTCTTTCTTTCTTACTTCTTTCTTACTTCTTTCGAACTTCTTTCTTACTTCTTTCTTACTTCTTTCTTACTTCTTTCTTACTTCTTTCTTTCCTCTTTCTTACTTCTTTCTTCTTTCTTTCTTTCTTCTTTCTTACTTCTTTCTTTCTTACTTCTTTCTTACTTCTTTCGAAATTCTTTCTTACTTCTTTCTTACTTCTTTCTTACTTCTTTCTTTCTTCTTTCTTACTTCTTTCTTACTTCTTTCTTGCGTCTTTCTTACTTTTTCTTACTTATTTCTTTCTTCTTTCTTACTTCTTTCTTTCTTCTTTCTTACTTCTTTCTTACTTCTTTCTTACTTCTTTCTTACTTCTTTCTTACTTCTTTCCTACTTATTTCTTTCTTCTCTCTTTCTTCTCTCTTTCTTCTCTCTTTCTTCTTTCTTTCTTCTTTCTTTCTTCTTTCTTTCTTCTTTCTTTCTTCCTTCTTTCTTTCTTCTTTCTTTCTTCTTTCTTTTTTCTTTATTTCTTTTTTCTTTCTTCTTTCTTTCATTCTTCTTTCTTTCTTCTTTCTTTCTTCTTTCTTTCTTCTTTCTTTCTTGTTTCTTTCTTCTTTCTTCCTTCTTTCTTTCTTCATTCTTCCTTTCTTTCTACTTTCTTTCTTCTTTCTTTCTTCTCTCTTTTTTCTTCTTTCTTTCTTCTTTCTTTCTTCTTTCTTTCTTCTTTTTTTCCTTCTTCTTTCTTTCGTCTTTCTTTCTTCTTTCTTTCTTCTTTCTTACTTCGTTATTACTTCTTTCTAACTTCTTTCTTTCTTCTTTCTTACTTCTTTCTTCTTTTTTTCTTACTTCTTTCTTACTTCTTTCTTACTTCTTTCTTACTTCTTTCTTACTTCTTTCTTTCTTACTTGTTTCTTACTTCTTTCTTACTTCTTTCTTACTTATTTCTTACTACTTTCTTACTTCTTTCTTACTTCTTTCTTTCTTACTTCTTTATTACTTCTTTCTAACTTCTTTCTTTCTTCTTTCTTACTTCTTTCTTCTTTCTTTCTTACTTCTTTCTTACTTCTTTCTTACTTCTTTCTTACTTCTTTCTTTCTTCTATCTTACTTCTTTATTTCTTCTTTCTTACTTCTTTCTTACTTCTTTCTTTCTTCTTTCTTTCTTCTCTCTTTCTTCACTCTTTCTTCTTTCTTTCTTCTTCCTTTCTTCTTTCTTTCTTATTTCTAAATTCTTTCTAACTTCTTTCTAACTTCTTTCTTATTTCTTTCTTACTTCTTTCTTTCTTTCTTCTTTCTTACTTCTTTCTAACTTCTTTCTTACTTCTTTCTTACTTCTTTCTAACTTCTTTCTTACTTCTTTTTTTCTTCTTTCTTACTTCTTTCTAACTTCTTTATTTCTTTCCTTCTTCTTTCTTTCTTACTTCTTTCTTACTTCTTTCTTACTTCTTTCTTTCTTACTTCTTTCTTACTTCTTTCTAACTTCTTTCTTTCTTCTTTCTTTCTTCTTTCTTTCTTACTTCTTTCATACTTCTTTATTACTTCTTTCTTTCTTACTTCTTTCTTAATTCTTTCTTACTTCTTTCTAACTTTTCTTACTTCTTTCTTACTTCTTCTAACTTCTTTCTTTCTTCTTTCTTTCTTCTTTCTTTCTTCTTTCTTTCTTACTTCTTTCTTCTTTCTTTCTTACTTCTTTCTTACTTCTTTCTTACTTCTTTCTTACTTCTTTCTTTCTTCTTTCGTACTTCTTTCTTACTTCTTTCTTACTTATTTCTTACTGCTTTCTTCTTTCCTTCTTACTTCTTTCTTACTTCTTTCTTGCGTCTTTCTTACCTTTTCTTACTTATTTCTTTCTTCTTTCTTACTTCTTTCTTTCTTCTTTCTTACTTCTTTCTTACTTCTTTCTTACTTCTTTCTTACTTCTTTCTTACTTCTTTCCTACTTATTTCTTTCTTCTCTCTTTCTTCTCTCTTTCTTCTCTCTTTCTTCTTTCTTTCTTCTTTCTTTCTTCTTTCTTTCTTCCTTCTTTCTTTCTTCTTTCTTTCTTCTTTCTTTTTTCTTTATTTCTTTTTTCTTTCTTCTTTCTTTCATTCTTCTTTCTTACTTCTTTCTTACTTATTTCTTACTTCTTTCTTACTTCTTTCTTACTTTTTTCTTTCTTTCTTTCTTCTTTCTTCTTTCTTCTTTCTTACTTCTTTCTTACTTCTTTCTTACTTCTTACTTCTTTCTTACTTGTTTCTTACTTCTTTCTTACTTCTTTCTTACTTCTTTCTTACTTCTTTCTTTCTTTTTTCTTTCTTCTTTCTTCTTTCTTCTTTCTTTCTTATTACTTTCTTACTTCTTTCTTACTTCTTTCTTACTTCTTTCTTACTTCTTTCTTTCTTACTTCTTTCTTACTTCTTTCTTACTTATTTCTTACTTCTCTCTTCTTTCTTTCTTTCTTCTTTCTTACTTCTTTCTTTCTTCTTTCTTACTTCTTTCTTTCTTACTTCTTTCTTACTTCTTTCGAACTTCTTTCTTACTTCTTTCTTACTTCTTTCTTACTTCTTTCTTACTTCTTTCTTTCCTCTTTCTTACTTCTTTCTTCTTTCTTTCTTTCTTCTTTCTTACTTCTTTCTTTCTTACTTCTTTCTTACTTCTTTCTTTCTTCTTTCTTACTTCTTTCTTTCTTACTTCTTTCTTACTTCTTTCGAAATTCTTTCTTACTTCTTTCTTACTTCTTTCTTACTTCTTTCTTTCTTCTTTCTTACTTCTTTCTTACTTCTTTCTTGCGTCTTTCTTACTTTTTCTTACTTATTTCTTTCTTCTTTCTTACTTCTTTCTTTCTTCTTTCTTACTTCTTTCTTACTTCTTTCTTACTTCTTTCTTACTTCTTTCTTACTTCTTTCCTACTTATTTCTTTCTTCTCTCTTTCTTCTCTCTTTCTTCTCTCTTTCTTCTTTCTTTCTTCTTTCTTTCTTCTTTCTTTCTTCTTACTTTCTTCCTTCTTTCTTTCTTCTTTCTTTCTTCTTTCTTTTTTCTTTATTTCTTTTTTCTTTCTTCTTTCTTTCATTCTTCTTTCTTTCTTCTTTCTTTCTTCTTTCTTTCTTCTTTCTTTCTTGTTTCTTTCTTCTTTCTTTCTTCTTTCTTTCTTCATTCTTCCTTTCTTTCTACTTTCTTTCTTCTTTCTTTCTTCTCTCTTTCTTTCTTCTTTCTTTCTTCTTTCTTTCTTCTTTCTTTCTTCTTTTTTTCCTTCTTCTTTCTTTCGTCTTTCTTTCTTCTTTCTTTCTTCTTTCTTACTTCGTTATTACTTCTTTCTAACTTCTTTCTTTCTTCTTTCTTACTTCTTTCTTCTTTTTTTCTTACTTCTTTCTTACTTCTTTCTTACTTCTTTCTTACTTCTTTCTTACTTCTTTCTTACTTCTTTCTTTCCTTTTTCTTTCTTCTTCCTTCTTTCTTTCTTACTTCTTTTTACTTCTTTCTTACTTCTTTCTTACTTCTTTCTTACTTCTTTCTTTCTTACTTCTTTCTTACTTCTTTCTTACTTCTTTCTAACTTCTTTCTTACTTCTTTCTTACTTCTTTCTTACTTCTTTCTTACTTCTTTCTTTCTTACTTGTTTCTTACTTCTTTCTTACTTCTTTCTTACTTATTTCTTACTACTTTCTTACTTCTTTCTTACTTCTTTCTTTCTTACTTCTTTATTACTTCTTTCTAACTTCTTTCTTTCTTCTTTCTTACTTCTTTCTTCTTTCTTTATTTCTTCTTTCTTACTTCTTTCTTACTTCTTTCTTTCTTCTTTCTTTCTTCTCTCTTTCTTCACTCTTTCTTCTTTCTTTCTTCTTCCTTTCTTCTTTCTTTCTTATTTCTAAATTCTTTCTAACTTCTTTCTAACATCTTTCTTATTTCTTTCTTACTTCTTTCTTTCTTTCTTCTTTCTTACTTCTTTCTAACTTCTTTCTTACTTCTTTCTTACTTCTTTCTAACTTCTTTCTTACTTCTTTTTTTCTTCTTTCTTACTTCTTTCTAATTTCTTTATTTCTTTCCTTCTTCTTTCTGTCTTACTTCTTTCGTACTTCTTTCTTACTTCTTTCTTTCTTACTTCTTTCTTACTTCTTTCTAACTTCTTTCTTTCTTCTTTCTTTCTTCTTTCTTTCTTACTTCTTTCATACTTCTTTATTACTTCTTTCTTTCTTACTTCTTTCTTAATTCTTTCTTACTTCTTTCTAACTTTTCTTACTTCTTTCTTACTTCTTCTAACTTCTTTCTTTCTTCTTTCTTTCTTCTTTCTTTCTTCTTTCTTTCTTACTTCTTTCTTCTTTCTTTCTTACTTCTTTCTTACTTCTTTCTTACTTCTTTCTTACTTCTTTCTTTCTTCTTTCGTACTTCTTTCTTACTTCTTTCTTACTTCTTTCTTACTGCTTTCTTCTTTCCTTCTTACTTCTTTCTTACTTCTTTCTTGCGTCTTTCTTACCTTTTCTTACTTATTTCTTTCTTCTTTCTTACTTCTTTCTTTCTTCTTTCTTACTTCTTTCTTACTTCTTTCTTACTTCTTTCTTACTTCTTTCTTACTTCTTTCCTACTTATTTCTTTCTTCTCTCTTTCTTCTCTCTTTCTTCTCTCTTTCTTCTTTCTTTCTTCTTTCTTTCTTCTTTCTTTCTTCCTTCTTTCTTTCTTCTTTCTTTCTTCTTTCTTTTTTCTTTATTTCTTTTTTCTTTCTTCTTTCTTTCATTCTTCTTTCTTTCTACTTTCTTTCTTCTTTCTTTCTTCTCTCTTTCTTCTTTCTTTCTTCTTTCTTTCTTCTTTCTTTCTTCTTTTTTTCCTTCTTCTTTCTTTCGTCTTTCTTTCTTCTTTCTTTCTTCTTTCTTACTTCGTTATTACTTCTTTCTAACTTCTTTCTTTCTTCTTTCTTACTTCTTTCTTCTTTTTTTCTTACTTCTTTCTTACTTCTTTCTTACTTCTTTCTTACTTCTTTCTTTCCTTTTTCTTTCTTCTTCCTTCTTTCTTTCTTAATTCTTTTTACTTCTTTCTTACTTCTTTCTTACTTCTTTCTTACTTCTTTCTTTCTTACTTCTTTCTTACTTCTTTCTTACTTCTTTCTAACTTCTTTCTTACTTCTTTCTTACTTCTTTCTTACTTCTTTCTTACTTCTTTCTTTCTTACTTGTTTCTTACTTCTTTCTTACTTCTTTCTTACTTATTTCTTACTACTTTCTTACTTCTTTCTTACTTCTTTCTTTCTTACTTCTTTATTACTTCTTTCTAACTTCTTTCTTTCTTCTTTCTTACTTCTTTCTTCTTTCTTTCTTACTTCTTTCTTACTTCTTTCTTACTTCTTTCTTACTTCTTTCTTTCTTCTATCTTACTTCTTTATTTCTTCTTTCTTACTTCTTTCTTACTTCTTTCTTCCTTCTTTCTTTCATCTTTCTTTCTTTCTTCTTTCTTTCTTTTTTCTTTATTCTTTCTTTCTTCTTTCTTTCTTTCTTTCTTCTTTCTTTCTTTTTTTCTACTTTCTTTCTTCTTTCTTTCTTCTTTCTTCTTTCTTTCTTCTTTCTTCTTTCTTTCTTTTTTCTTTCTTCTTTCTTTCTTCCTTCTTTCTTTCTTTCTTCTTTCTTTCTTTTTTTCTACTTTCTTTCTTCTTTCTTTCTTCTTTCTTCTTTATTCTTTCTTTCTTCTTTCTTCTTTCTTTCTTCGTTCTTTCTTTGTTCTTTCTTTCTTTCTTTCTTCTACCTTTCTTCTTTCTTCTTTTTTTCTTCTCTCTTTCTTTCTTCTTTCTTTCTTCCTTCTTCTTTCTTTCTTCTTTCTTACTTCTTTCTTACTTCTTTCTTACTTCTTTCTTACTTCTTTCTTACTTCTTTCTTCTTTCTTTCTTACTTCTTTCTTAATTCTTTCTTACTTCTTTCTTACTTCTTTCTTCATTCCTCCTTACTTCTTACTTCTTTCTTTCTTACTTCTTTCTTACTTCTTTCTTACTTCTTTCTAACTTCTTTCTTTCTTCTTTCTTTCTTCTTTCTTTCTTAATTGTTTCTTACTTCTTTCTTTTTTCTTTCTTACTTCTTTCTTACTTCTTTCTTACTTCTTTCTAACTTCTTTCTTCATTCCTTCTTACTTCTTTCTTACTTCTTTCTTACTTCTTCCTTACTTCTTTCTTTCTTCTTTCTTTCTTCTCTCTTTCTTCTCTCTTTCTTCTTTCTTTCTTCTTTCTTTCTTCTTTCTTAGTTCTTTCTTACTTCTTTCTTTCTTTCTTCTTCCTTTCTTCTTTCTTTCTTATTTCTAAATTCTTTCTAACTTCTTTCTAACTTCTTTCTTATTTCTTTCTTACTTCTTTCTTTCTTTCTTCTTTCTTACTTCTTTCTCACTTCTTTCTTACTTCTTTCTTACTTCTTTCTTACTTCTTTCTTACTTCTTTCTTTCTTCTTTCTTTCTTCTCTCTTTCTTCTCTCTTTCTTCTTTCTTTCTTCTTTCTTTCTTCTTTCTTACTTCTTTCTTACTTCTTTCTTTCTTTCTTCTTCCTTTCTTCTTTCTTTCTTATTTCTAAATTCTTTCTAACTTCTTTCTAACTTCTTTCTTATTTCTTTCTTACTTCTTTCTTTCTTTCTTCTTTCTTACTTCTTTCTCACTTCTTTCTTACTTCTTTCTTACTTCTTTCTAACTTCTTTCTTACTTCTTTTTTTCTTCTTTCTTACTTCTTTCTAACTTCTTTCTTTCTTCTTTCTTTCTTCTTTCTTTCTTCCTTCTTTCTTACTTCTTTCTTACTTCTTTCTTTCTTAATTCTTTCTTACTTCTTTCTTACTTCTTTCTTACTTCTTTCTAACTTCTTTCTTTCTTCTTTCTTTCTTACTTCTTTCTTATTTCTTTATTACTTCTTTCTTTCTTACTTCTTTCATACTTCTTTCTTACTTCTTCCTAACTTCTTTCTTACTACTTTCTTACTTCATTCTAACTTCTTTCTTTCTTCTTTCTTTCTTCTTTCTTTCTTACTTCTTTCTTTCTTCTTTCTTTCTTCTTTCTTACTTCTTTCTTAATTCTTTCTTAATTCTTTCTTTCTTTCTTCTTTCTTTCTTCTTTCTTTCTTCTTTCTTTCTTCTTTCTTTCTTTCTTCTTTATTTCTTCTTTCTTTCTTCTTTCATTCTTCTTTCTTTCTTCTTTCTTACTTTCTTCTTTCTTTCTTCTTTCTTTCTTCTTTCTTCTTTCTTTCTTCTTTCTTTCTTTCTTTCTTCTTTCTCTCTTTCTTTCTTCTTTCTTTCTTCTTTCTTTCTTCTATCTTTCTTCTTTCTTTCTTCTTTCTTTCTTTCTTCTTTTTTTCGTCTTTCTTTCTTCTTTCTTTCTTCTTTCTTTCTTCTTTCTTTCTTCTTTCTTTCTTCTTTCTTTCTTTGTTCTTTCTTTCTTTCTTTCTTCTTTCTTTCTTCTTTCTTTCTTCTTTCTTTCTTACTTCTTTCTTACTTCTTTCTTACTTCTTTCTTTCTTCTTTCTTACTTCGTTCTAACTTCTTTCTTACTTCTATCTTACTTCTTTCTTACTTCTTTCTAACTTCTTTCTTTCTTCTTTCTTACTTCTTTCTTACTTCTTTCTTTCTTCTTTCTTTCTTTCTTTCTTTCTTTCTTCTTTCTTTCTTCTTTCTTTCTTCTTTCTTTCTTCTTTCTTTCTTCTTTCTTTCTTTCTTCTTTCTTTCTTCTTTCTTTCTTCTTTCTTTCTTTATTTCTTACTTCTTTCTTACTTCTTTCTTTCTTTCTTCTTTCTTTCTTCTTTCTTACTTCTTTCTTTCTTTTCTTTCTTATTTTTTCTTTCTTTCTTTCTTCTTTCTTTCTTCTTTCTTTCTTACTTCTTTCTTACTTCTTTCTTACTTCTTTCTTACTTCTTTCTTAATTCTTTCTTTTTTTCTTCTTTATTTCTTTTTTCTTTCTTCTTCCTTTCTTTCTTCTTCTTTCTTTCTTCTTTCTTTCTAATTTCTTCTTTCTTTCTTCTTTCTTTCTTCTCTCTTTCTTCTCTCTTTCTTCTTTCTTTCTTGTTTCTTTCTTCTCTCTTTCTTTCTTCTTTCTTCTTTCTTTCTTCTTTCTTTCTTCTTTCTTTCTTCTTTCTTTCTTTCTTCTTTCTTTCTTCTTTCTTTCTTCTTTCTTTCTTCTTTCTTTCTTCTTTCTTTCTTTATTTCTTACTTCATTCTTACTTCTTTCTTTCTTTCTTCTTTCTTTCTTCTTTCTTTCTTCTTTCTTTCTTCTTTCTTTCTTTCTTTCTTACTTCTTTCTTACTTCTTTCTTACTTCTTTCTTTCTTTCTTCTTTCTTTCTTCTTTCTTACTTCTTTCTTTCTTCTTTCTTTCTTCTTTCTTTCTTACTTCTTTCTTACTTCTTTCTTACTTCGTTCTTACTTCTTTCTCACTTCTTTCTTACTTTTTTCTAACTTCTTTCTTTTTTCTTTATTTCTTCTTTCTTCCTTCTTTTTTTCTTCTTTCTTTCTTCCTTCTTTCTAATTTCTTCTTTCTTTCTTCTTTCTTTCTTCTCTCTTTCTTCTCTCTTTCTTCTTTCTTTCTTCTTTCTTTCTTCTCTTTTTCTTTCTTCTTTCTTTCTTCTTTCTTTCTTCTTTCTTTCTTTCTTTCTTCTTTCTTTTTTTTTCTACTTTCTTTCTTCTTTCTTTCTTCATTCTTCTTTATTCTTTCTTTCTTCGTTCTTTCTTTGTTCTTTCTTTCTTTCTTTCTTCTTTCTTTCTTCTTTCTTCTTTCTTTCTTTCTTCTCTCTTTCTTCTCACTTTCTTCTTTCTTTCTTCTTTCTTTCTTCTTTCTTTCTTCTTTCTTTCTTCTCTCTTTCTTTCTTCTTTCTTTCTTTTCTTTTTTCTTTCTTTTTTCTTTCTTTCTTCTTTCTTACTTCTTTCTTACTTCTTTCTTACTACTTTCTAACTTCTTTCTTACTTGTTTCTTACTTCTTTCTTATTTCTTTCTTACTACTTTCTTTCTTTCTTCTTTCTTTCTTCTTTCTTTCCTCTTTCTTTCTTCTTTCTTTCTTCTTTCTTTCTTATTTCTTTCTTTTCTTTCTTCTTTCTTTCTTTCTTACTTCTTTCTTACTTCTTTCTTTTTTTCTTCTTTCTTTCTTTCTTTCTTACTTCTTTCTTCTTTCTTTCTTTCTTCTTTCTTCTTCTTTCTTCTTTCTTTCTTCTTTCTTTCTTACTTATTTCATACTTCTTTCTTACTTATTTCTCACTTCTTTCTTACTTCTTTCTTTCTCTCTTTCTACTTTCTTCTTTCTTACTTCTTTCTTACTTCTTTCTTACTTCTTTCTTTCTTTCTTCTATCTTTCTTCTTTCTTTCTTCTTTCATTCTTTCTTCTTTCTTTCTACTTTCTTTCTTCTTTCTTTCTTCTTTCTTTCTTCGTTCTTTCTTCTTTCTTTCTTCTTTCTTTCTTTGTTCTTTCTTTCTTTCTTTCTTCTTTCTTTCTTCTTTCTTTCTTCTTTCTTTCTTACTTCTTTCTTACTTCTTTCTTCCTTCTTTCTTCTTTCTTTCTTACTTCTTTCTTACTTCTTTCTTACTTCTTTCTTACTTCTTTCTAACTTCTTTCTTACTTCTTTCTAACTTCTTTCTTTCTTCTTTCTTTCTTCTTTCTTTCTTCTTTCTTTCTTCTTTCTTTCTTCTTTCTTTCTTTCTTTCTTTCTTCTTTCTTTCTTCTTTCTTTTTTCTTTCTTTCTTTCTTCTTTCTTTCTTCTTTCTTTCTAATTTCTTCTTTCTTTCTTCTTTCTTTCTTCTCTCTTTCTTCTCTCTTTCTTCTTTCTTTCTTATTTCTTTCTTCTTTCTTTCTTTCTTTCTTCTTTCTTTCTTTTTTTCTACTTTCTTTCTTCTTTCTTTCTTCATTCTTCTTTATTCTTTCTTTCTTCTTTCTTCTTTCTTTCTTCGTTCTTTCTTTGTTCTTTCTTTCTTTCTTTCTTCTTTCTTTCTTCGTTCTTCTTTCATTCTTTCTTTCTTCTCTCTTTCTTCTCTCTTTCTTCTTTCTTTCTTCTTTCTTTCTTCTTTCTTACTTCTTTCTTACTTCTTTCTTCTTTCCTCTTTCTTTCTTCTTTCTTTCTTCTTTCTTTATTACTTCTTTCTTACTTCTTTATTACTTCTTTCTTACTTCTTTCTTTCTTTCTTCTTTCTTTCTTCTTTCTTTCTTCTTTCTTTCTTCTTTCTTTCTTCTTTCTTTCTTCTTTCTTTCTTCTTTCTTTCTTTCTTACTTCTTTCTTTCTTTCTTCTTTCTTTCTCTTTTCATTCTTCTTTCTTTCTTCTTTCTTTCTTCTTTCTTTCTTTCTTCTTTCTTACTTCTTTCTTTCTTTCTTCTGTCTTTCTTCTTTCTTTCTTCTTTCTTTCTTACTTATTTCATACGTCTTTCTTACTTATTTCTTACTTCTTTCTTACTTCTTTCATTCTCTATTTCTTCTTTCTTGTTTCTTACTTCTTTCTTACTTCTTTCTTTCTTTCTTATTTCTTTCTTCTTTCTTTCTTATTTCTTACTTCTTTCTTACTTCTTTCTTACTTCTTTCTTACTTCTTTCTTTCTTCTTTCTTTCTTCTTTCATTCTTCTTTCTTTCTTCTTTCTTTCTTTCTTTCTTTCTTCTTTCTTTCTTTTTTTCTACTTTCTTTCTTCGTTCTTTCTTCTTTCTTCTTTATTCTTTCTTTCTTCTTTCTTCTTTCTTTCTTCGTTCTTTCTTTGTTCTTTCTTTCTTTCTCTCTTTCTTCTTTCTTTCTTATTTTCTACTTTCTTTCTTCTTTCTTTCTTCTCTCTTTCTTCTCTCTTTCTTTCTTCTTTCTTTCTTCTTTCTTTCTTCTTTCTTTCTTCTTTCTTTCTTCTTTCTTACTTCTTTCTTACTTCTTTCTTCTTTCTTCTTTCTTTCTTCTTTCTTTCTTACTTCTTTCTTACTTCTTTCTTACTTCTTTCTAACTTCTTTCTTACTTCTTTCTTCTTTCTTACTTCTTTCTTTCTTCTTTCTTTCTTCTTTCTTTCTTCTTTCTTTCTTCTTTCTTTCTTATTTCTTTCTTCTTTCTTTCTTCTTTCTTTCTTCTTTCTTTCTTCTTTCTTACTTCTTTCTTGCTTCTTTCTTACTTCTTTCTTTCTTCTTTCTTTCTTCTCTCTTTCTTTCTTCTTTCTTTCTTCTTTCTTTCTTCTTTCTTTCTTTCTTCTTTCTTCTTTCTTTCTTTGTTCTTTCTTTCTTTCTTTCTTTCTTTCTTCTTTCTTTCTTCTTTCTTTCTTCTTTCTTTCTTACTTCTTTCTTACTTCTTTCTTACTTCTTTCTTCTTTCTTTCTTCTTTCTTTCTTCTTTCTTACTTCTTTCTTACTTCTTTCTTCTTTCTTCTTTCTTTCTTCTTTTTTCTTACTTCTTTCTTACTTCTTTCTTACTTCTTTCTTACTTCTTTCTAACTTCTTTCTTACTTCTTTCTTACTTCTTTCTTACTTCTTTCTTTCTTCTTTCTTTCTTCTTTCTTTCTTCTTTCTTTCTTCATTCTTCTTTCTTTCTTACTTCTTTCTTACTTCTTTCTTGCTTTCTTCTTTCTTACTTCTTTCTTTCTTTCTTCTTTCTTTCTTCTTTCTTTCTTCTTTCTTTCTTACTTATTTCATACTTCTTTCTTACTTATTTCTTACTTCTTTCTTACTTTTTTCTTACTTCTTTCTTACTTCTTTCTTTCTTTCTTTCTTTCTTTCTTCTTTCTTCTTTCTTACTTCTTTCTTACTTCTTTCTTACTTCTTTCTTACTTCTTCCTTAATTCTTTCTTTCTTTCTTCTTTCTTTCTTCTTTCTTTCTTCTTTCTTTCTTTCTTCTTTCTTTCTTCTTTCTTTCTAATTTCTTCTTTCTTTCCTTCTTTCTTTCTTCTTTCTTTCTAGTTTCTTTCTTCTTTCTTCTCTCTTTGTTTCTTCTTTCTTTCTTCTTTCTTTCTTCTTTATTTCTTTTTTCTTTCTTCTTTCTTTCTTCTTTCTTTCTTCTTTCTTTCTTCTTTCTTTCTAATTTCTTCTTTCTTTCTTCTCTCTTTCTTCTCTCTTTCTTCTCTCTTTCTTCTTTCTTTCTTCTTTCTTTCTTCTCTCTTTCTTTCTTCTTTCTTTCTTCTTTCTTTCTTCTTTCTTTCTTCTTTCTTTCTTCTCTCTTTCTTTCTTCTCTCTTTCTTCTTTCTTTCTTCTTTCTTTCTTCTCTCTTTCTTTCTTCTTTCTTTCTTCTTTCTTTCTTTGTTCTGTCTTTCTTTCTTTCTTCTTTCTTTCTTCTTTCTTTCTTCTTTCTTTCTTACTTCTTTCTTACTTCTTTCTTCTTTCTTTCTTCTTTCTTTCTTACTTCTTTCTTACTTCTTTCTTACTTCTTTCTTCTTTCTTTCTTACTTCTTTCTTACTTCTTTCTTACTTCTTTCTTACTTCTTTCTTACTTCTTTCTTAATTCTTTCTTACTTCTTTCTTACTTCTTTCTAACATATTTCTTACTTCTTTATTACTTCTTTCTTACTTCTTTCTAACATCTTTCTTTCTTGCTTACTTCTTTCTTAATTCTTTCTAACTTCTTTCTTTCTTCTTTCTTTCTTCTTTCTTTCTTCTTTCTTTCTTACTTCTTTCTTACTTCTTTCTTACTTCTTTCTTTCTTACTTCTTTCTTACTTCTTTCTTACTTCTTTCTTTCTTCTTTCTTTCTTCTTTTTTCTTTATTCTTTCTTTCTTCTTTCTTCTTTCTTTCTTCGTTCTTTCTTTGTTCTTTCTTTCTTTCTTTCTTTCTTCTACCTTTCTTCTTTCTTCTTTTTTTCTTCTCTCTTTCTTTCTTCTTTCTTTCTTCTTTCTTCTTTCTTTCTTCTTTCTTTCTTCTTTCTTTCTTCTTTCTTTCTTCCTTCTTTCTTCCTTCTTTCTTACTTCTTTCTTACTTCTTTCTTACTTCTTTCTTACTTCTTTCTTACTTCTTTCCTACTTATTTCTTTCTTCTCTCTTTCTTCTCTCTTTCTTCTCTCTTTCTTCTTTCTTTCTTCTTTCTTTATTCTTTCTTTCTTCCTTCTTTCTTTCTTCTTTCTTTCTTCTTTCTTTTTTCTTTATTTCTTTTTTCTTTCTTCTTTCTTTCTTTCTTCTTTCTTTCTTCTTTCTTTCTTCTTTCTTTCTTCTTTCTTACTTCGTTATTACTTCTAACTTCTTTCTTTCTTCTTTCTTACTTCTTTCTTCTTTTTTTCTTACTTCTTTCTAACTTCTTTCTTAATTATTTCTTACTTCTTTCTTACTTCTTTCTTTCCTTTTTCTTTCTTCTTCCTTCTTTCTTACTTCTTTCTTTCTTACTTCTTTCTTACTTCTTTCTTACTTCTTTCTAACTTCTTTCCTACTTCTTTCTTACTTCTTTCTTTCTTCTTTCTTTCTTATTTCTTTCTTCTTTCTTTCTTCTTTCTTTCTTCTTTCTTTCTTCTTTCTTACTTCTTTCTTGCTTCTTTCTTACTTCTTTCTTTCTTCTTTCTTTCTTCTCTCTTTCTTTCTTCTTTCTTTCTTCTTTCTTTCTTCTTTCTTTCTTTCTTCTTTCTTCTTTCTTTCTTTGTTCTTTCTTTCTTTCTTTCTTTCTTTCTTCTTTCTTTCTTCTTTCTTTCTTCTTTCTTTCTTACTTCTTTCTTACTTCTTTCTTACTTCTTTCTTCTTTCTTTCTTCTTTCTTTCTTCTTTCTTACTTCTTTCTTACTTCTTTCTTCTTTCTTCTTTCTTTCTTCTTTTTTCTTACTTCTTTCTTACTTCTTTCTTACTTCTTTCTTACTTCTTTCTAACTTCTTTCTTACTTCTTTCTTACTTCTTTCTTACTTCTTTCTTTCTTCTTTCTTTCTTCTTTCTTTCTTCTTTCTTTCTTCATTCTTCTTTCTTTCTTACTTCTTTCTTACTTCTTTCTTTCTTTCTTCTTTCTTACTTCTTTCTTTCTTTCTTCTTTCTTTCTTCTTTCTTTCTTCTTTCTTTCTTACTTATTTCATACTTCTTTCTTACTTATTTCTTACTTCTTTCTTACTTTTTTCTTACTTCTTTCTTACTTCTTTCTTTCTTTCTTTCTTTCTTTCTTCTTTCTTCTTTCTTACTTCTTTCTTACTTCTTTCTTACTTCTTTCTTACTTCTTCCTTAATTCTTTCTTTCTTTCTTCTTTCTTTCTTCTTTCTTTCTTCTTTCTTTCTTTCTTCTTTCTTTCTTCTTTCTTTCTAATTTCTTCTTTCTTTCCTTCTTTCTTTCTTCTTTCTTTCTAGTTTCTTTCTTCTTTCTTCTCTCTTTGTTTCTTCTTTCTTTCTTCTTTCTTTCTTCTTTATTTCTTTTTTCTTTCTTCTTTCTTTCTTCTTTCTTTCTTCTTTCTTTCTTCTTTCTTTCTAATTTCTTCTTTCTTTCTTCTCTCTTTCTTCTCTCTTTCTTCTCTCTTTCTTCTTTCTTTCTTCTTTCTTTCTTCTCTCTTTCTTTCTTCTTTCTTTCTTCTTTCTTTCTTCTTTCTTTCTTCTTTCTTTCTTCTCTCTTTCTTTCTTCTCTCTTTCTTCTTTCTTTCTTCTTTCTTTCTTCTCTCTTTCTTTCTTCTTTCTTTCTTCTTTCTTTCTTTGTTCTGTCTTTCTTTCTTTCTTCTTTCTTTCTTCTTTCTTTCTTCTTTCTTTCTTACTTCTTTCTTACTTCTTTCTTCTTTCTTTCTTCTTTCTTTCTTACTTCTTTCTTACTTCTTTCTTACTTCTTTCTTCTTTCTTTCTTACTTCTTTCTTACTTCTTTCTTACTTCTTTCTTACTTCTTTCTTACTTCTTTCTTAATTCTTTCTTACTTCTTTCTTACTTCTTTCTAACATATTTCTTACTTCTTTATTACTTCTTTCTTACTTCTTTCTAACATCTTTCTTTCTTGCTTACTTCTTTCTTAATTCTTTCTAACTTCTTTCTTTCTTCTTTCTTTCTTCTTTCTTTCTTCTTTCTTTCTTACTTCTTTCTTACTTCTTTCTTACTTCTTTCTTTCTTACTTCTTTCTTTCTTCTTTCTTACTTCTTTCTTTCTTCTTTCTTTCTTCTTTCTTTCTTCTTTCTTTCTTTCTTCTTTCTTTCTTTTTTTCTATTTTCTTTCTAATTTCTTTCTTCTTTCTTCTTTATTCTTTCTTTCTTCTTTCTTCTTTCTTTCTTCGTTTTTTCTTTGTTCTTTCTTTCTTTCTTTCTTCTTTCTTTCTTCTTTCTTCTTTCTTTCTTCTTTCTTTCTTCTCTCTTTCTTCTCTCTTTCTTCTTTCTTTCTTCTTTCTTTCTTCTTTCCTTCTTCTCTCTTTCTTTCTTCTTTCTTTCTTCTTTCTTTCTTCTTTCTTTCTTCTTTCTTACTTCTTTCTACTTCTTTCTTCTTTCTTTCTTCTTTCTTTCTTCTTTCTTTCTTACTTCTTTCTTACTTCTTTCTTACTTCTTTCTAACTTCTTTCTTACTTATTTCTTCTTTCTTACTTTTTTCTTACTTCTTTCTTTCTTTCTTCTTTCTTTCTTCTTTCTTTCTTCTTTCTTTCTTCTTTCTTTCTTCATTCTTTCTTCTTTCTTTCTTCTTTCTTACTTCTTTCTTTCTTTCTTCTTTCTTTCTTCTTTCTTTCTTCTTTCTTTCTTAATTCTTTCTTACTTCTTTCTTACTTCTTTCTTTCTTCTTTCTTTCTTCTTTCTTTCTTCATTCTTTCTTCTTTCTTTCTTCTTTCTTACTTCTTTCTTTCTTTCTTCTTTCTTTCTTCTTTCTTTCTTCTTTCTTTCTTAATTCTTTCTTACTTCTTTCTTACTTCTTTCTTACTTCTTTCTTACTTCTTTCTTTTTTCTCTCTTTCTTCTCTCTTTCTTCTTTCTTTCTTCTTTCTTTCTTCTTTCTTTCTTCTTTCTTTCTAACTTCTTTCTTACTTCTTTCTTACTTCTTTCTTACTTCTTTTTTTCTTTCTTTCTTCTTTCTTTCTTATTTCTTTCTTATTTCTTACTTCTTTATTACCTCTTTCTTACTTCTTTCTTTCTTTCTTTCTTCTTTCTTCTTTCTTCTTTCTTCTTTCTTCTTTCTTCTTTCTTTCTTACTTCTTTCTTACTTCTTTCTTACTTCTTTCTTACTTCTTTCTTACTTCTTCCTTAATTCTTTCTTTCTTTCTTCTTTCTTTTTCTTCCTTTCTTCTTTCTTTCTTCTTTCTTTCTTTCTTCTTTCTTTCTTCTTTCTTTCTTCTTTATTTCTTTTTCTTTCTTCTTTCTTTCTTTCTTCTTTCCTTATTATTTCTTTCTAATTTCTTCTTTCTTTCTTTCTTTCTTTCTTCTTTCTTTCTTACTTCTTTCTTTCTTCTCTATTTCTTTCTTCTTTCTTTCTTTCTTCTTTCTTCCTTTCTTCCTACTTTCTTTCTTCTTTCTTTCTTCTCTCTTTGTTTGTTCTTTCTTTCTTCTTTCTTTCCTTCTTCTTTCTTTCGTTTTTCTTTCTTCTTTCTTTCTTCTTCTTTCTTCTTTCTTACTTCTTTCTTACTTCTTTCTTACTTCTTTCTTACTTCTTTCTTACTTCTTTCTTACTTCTTTCTTACTTCTTACTTTCTTATTTCTTTCTTACTTCTTTCTTACTTCTTTCTTACTTATTTCTTACTTCTTTCTTACTTCTTTCTTACTTCTTTCTTTCTTTCTTTCTTCTTTCTTCTTTCTTCTTTCTTACTTCTTTCTTACTTCTTTCTTACTTCTTACTTCTTTCTTACTTCTTTCTTACTTCTTTCTTACTTCTTTCTTACTTCTTTCTTTCTTTTTTCTTTCTTCTTTCTTCTTTCTTCTTTCTTTCTTATTTCTTTCTTACTTCTTTCTTACTTCTTTCTTACTTCTTTCTTACTTCTTTCTTTCTTACTTCTTTCTTACTTCTTTCTTACTTATTTCTTACTTCTTTCTTCTTTCTTTCTTACTTCTTTCTTACTTCTTTCTTACTTCTTTCTTAATTCTTTCTTACTTCTTTCTAACATCTTTCTTACTTCTTTCTTACTTCTTTTTAAATCTTTCTTGCTTCTTTCTTACTTCTTTCTTACTTCTTTCTAACTTCTTTTTTTCTTCTTTCTTTCTTCTATCTTTCTTCTTTCTTACTTACTTCATTCTTACTTCATTCTTACTTCTTTCTTTCTTCTTTCTTACTTCTTTCTTACTTCTTTCTTACTTCTTTCTTCTTTCTTTCTTTCTTCTTTCTTACTTCTTTCTTTCTTCTTTCTTACTTCTTTCTTTCTTACTTCTTTCTTACTTCTTTCGAACTTCTTTCTTACTTCATTCTTACTTCTTTCTTTCTTCTTTCTTACTTCTTTCTTACTTCTTTCTTACTTCTTTCTTCTTTCTTTCTTTCTTCTTTCTTACTTCTTTCTTTCTTCTTTCTTACTTCTTTCTTTCTTACTTCTTTCTTACTTCTTTCGAACTTCTTTCTTACTTCTTTCTTACTTCTTTCTTACTTCTTTCTTACTTCTTTCTTTCTTCTTTCTTACTTCTTTCTTACTTCTTTCTTTCTTCTTTCTTACTTCTTTCTTACTTCTTTCTTACTTCTTTCGTACTTCTTTCTTACTTCTTACTTACTTCTTTCTCTACTTCTTTCTTCTTTCTTTCTTACTTCTTTGTTACTTCTTTCTTACTTCTTTCTTCCTTCTTTCTTTCATCTTTCTTTCTTTCTTCTTTCTTTCTTTTTTCTTTCTTCTTTCTTTCTTCTTTCTTTCTTTCTTTCTTCTTTCTTTCTTTTTTTCTACTTTCTTTCTTCTTTCTTTCTTCTTTTTTCTTTATTCTTTCTTTCTTCTTTCTTCTTTCTTTCTTCGTTCTTTCTTTGTTCTTTCTTTCTTTCTTTCTTTCTTCTACCTTTCTTCTTTCTTCTTTTTTTCTTCTCTCTTTCTTTCTTCTTTCTTTCTTCTTTCTTCTTTCTTTCTTCTTTCTTTCTTCTTTCTTTCTTCTTTCTTTCTTCCTTCTTTCTTCCTTCTTTCTTACTTCTTTCTTACTTCTTTCTTACTTCTTTCTTACTTCTTTCTTACTTCTTTCCTACTTATTTCTTTCTTCTCTCTTTCTTCTCTCTTTCTTCTCTCTTTCTTCTTTCTTTCTTCTTTCTTTATTCTTTCTTTCTTCCTTCTTTCTTTCTTCTTTCTTTCTTCTTTCTTTTTTCTTTATTTCTTTTTTCTTTCTTCTTTCTTTCTTTCTTCTTTCTTTCTTCTTTCTTTCTTCTTTCTTTCTTCTTTCTTACTTCGTTATTACTTCTAACTTCTTTCTTTCTTCTTTCTTACTTCTTTCTTCTTTTTTTCTTACTTCTTTCTAACTTCTTTCTTAATTATTTCTTACTTCTTTCTTACTTCTTTCTTTCCTTTTTCTTTCTTTCTTCCTTCTTTCTTACTTCTTTCTTACTTCTTTCTTACTTCTTTCTTTCTTCTTTCTTACTTCTTTCTTACTTCTTTCTTTCTTCTTTCTTACTTCTTTCTTACTTCTTTCTTACTTCTTTCGAACTTCTTTCTTACTTCTTTCTTACTTCTTTCTTACTTCTTTCTAACTTCTTTCCTACTTCTTTCTTACTTCTTCTTTCTTCTTTCTTTCTTATTTCTTTCTTCTTTCTTTCTTCTTTCTTTCTTCTTTCTTTCTTCTTTCTTACTTCTTTCTTGCTTCTTTCTTACTTCTTTCTTTCTTCTTTCTTTCTTCTCTCTTTCTTTCTTCTTTCTTACTTCTTTCTTACTTCTTTCTTTCTTACTTCTTTCTTACTTCTTTCTTACTTATTTCTTACTTCTTTCTTCTTTCTTTCTTTCTTCTTTCTTTCTTCTTTCTTTCTTCTTTCTTTCTTCTTTCTTTCTTACTTCTTTCTTACTTCTTTCTTCTTTCTTTCTTCTTTCTTTCTTCTTTCTTACTTCTTTCTTACTTCTTTCTCTTTCTTCTTTCTTTCTTCTTTTTTCTTACTTCTTTCTTACTTCTTTCTTACTTCTTTCTTACTTCTTTCTAACTTCTTTCTTACTTCTTTCTTACTTCTTTCTTACTTCTTTCTTTCTTCTTTCTTTCTTCTTTCTTTCTTCTTTCTTTCTTCATTCTTCTTTCTTTCTTACTTCTTTCTTACTTCTTTCTTCTTTCTTCTTTCTTACTTCTTTCTTTCTTTCTTCTTTCTTTCTTCTTTCTTTCTTCTTTCTTTCTTACTTCTTTCTTACTTCTTTCTTACTTATTTCTTACTTCTTTCTTCTCTCTTTCTTCTCTCTTTCTTCTCTCTTCTTCTCTCTTTCTTCTTTCTTTCTTCTTTCTTTCTCTTTCTTTCTAACTTCTTTCTTACTTCTTTCTTACTTCTTTCTTACTTCTTTCTTAATTCTTTCTTACTTCTTTCTTTCTATCTTTCTTCTTTCTTTCTTCTTTCTTTCTTATTTCTTACTTCTTTCTTACTTCTTTCTTACTTCTTTCTTTCTTTCTTTCTTTCTTCTTTCTTCTTTCTTCTTTCTTCTTTATTTCTTACTTCTTTCTTACTTCTTTCTTACTTCTTTCTTACTTCTTTCTTACTTCTTTCTTACTTCTTTCTTTCTTTTTTCTTTCTTATTTCTTCTTTCTTTCTTCTTTCTTTCTTACTTCTTTCTTACTTCTTTCTTACTTCTTTCTTTCTTACTTCTTTCTTACTTCTTTCTTACTTATTTCTTACTTCTTTCTTCTTTCCTTCTTACTTCTTTCTTACTTCTTTCTTACTTCTTTCTTATTCTTTCTTACTTCTTTCTTACTTCTTTCTAACATCTTTCTTACTTCTTTCTTACTTCTTTCTAACTTCTTTTTTTCTTCTTTCTTTCTTGTATCTTTCTTCTTTTTACTTACTTCATTCTTACTTCTTCTTACTTTCTTTCTTCTTTCTTACTTCTTTCTTACTTCTTTCGTACTTCTTTCTTACTTCTTTCTTACTTCTTTCTTACTTCTTTCTTACTTCTTTCTTTCTTCTTTCTTACTTCTTTCTTTCTTCTTTCTTACTTCTTTCTTACTTCTTTCTTACTTCTTTCTTCTTCTTTCTTACTTCTTTCTTAATTCTTTCTTACTTCTTTCGTACTTCTTTCTTACTTCTTTCTTACTTCTTTCTCTACTTCTTTCTTCTTTCTTTCTTACTTCTTTGTTACTTCTTTCTTACTTCTTTCTTACTTCTTTCTTCCTTCTTTCTTTCATCTTTCTTTCTTTCTTCTTTCTTTCTTTTTTTCTTTCTTCTTTCTTTCTTCTTTCTTTCTTTCTTTCTTTCTTCTTTCTTTCTTTTTTTCTACTTTCTTTCTTCTTTCTTTCTTCTATCTTCTTTATTCTTTCTTTCTTCTTTCTTCTTTCTTTCTTTTTTCTTTCTTCTTTCTTTCTTCCTTCTTTCTTTCTTTCTTCTTTCTTTCTTTTTTTCTACTTGCTTTCTTCTTTCTTTCATCTTTCTTCTTTATTCTTTCTTTCTTCTTTCTTTGTTCGTTCTTTCTTTGTTCTTTCTTTCTTTCTTTCTTCTACCTTTCTTCTTTCTTCTTTTTTTCTTCTCTCTTTCTTTCTTCTTTCTTTATTCTTTCTTCTTCTTTCTTCTTTCTTTCTCTTTCTTACTTATTTCTTACTTCTTTCTTACTTCTTTCTTACTTCTTTCTTCTTTCTTTCTTACTTCTTTCTTAATTCTTTCTTACTTCTTTCTTACTTCTTTCTTCATTCCTCCTTACTTATTACTTCTTTCTTTCTTACTTCTTTCTTACTTCTTTCTTACTTCTTTCTAACTTCTTTCTTTCTTCTTTCTTTCTTCTTTCTTTCTTAATTCTTTCTTACTTCTTTCTTTTTTCTTTCTTACTTCTTTCTTACTTCTTTCTTACTTCTTTCTTCATTCCTTCTTACTTCTTTCTTACTTCTTTCTTTCTTCTTTCTTTCTTCTCTCTTTCTTCTCTCTTTCTTCTTTCTTTCTTCTTTCTTACTTCTTTCTTACTTCTTTCTTTCTTTCTTCTTCCTTTCTTCTTTCTTTCTTATTTCTAAATTCTTTCTAACTTCTTTCTAACTTCTTTCTTATTTCTTTCTTACTTCTTTCTTTCTTTCTTCTTTCTTACTTCTTTCTCACTTCTTTCTTACTTCTTTCTTACTTCTTTCTAACTTCTTTCTTACTTCTTTTTTCTTCTTTCTTACTTCTTTCTAACTTCTTTCTTTCTTCTTTCTTTCTTCTTTCTTTCTTCCTTCTTTCTTACTTCTTTCTTACTTCTTTCTTTATTACTTCTTTCTTACTTCTTTCTTACTTCTTTCTAACTTCTTTATTACTTCTTTCTTTCTTACTTCTTTCTTAATTCTTTCTTACTTCTTTCTAACTTCTTTCTTACTTCTTTCTTACTTCTTTCTAACTTCTTTCTTTCTTCTTTCTTTCTTCTTTCTTTCTTCTTTCTTTCTTTCTTCTTTCTTTCTTCTTTCTTTCTTCTTTCGTACTTCTTTCTTACTTCTTTCTTACTTCTTTCTTACTTCTTTCTTCTTTCTTTCTTACTTCTTTCTTACTTCTTTCTTGCTTCTTTCTTGCTTCTTTCTTACTTCTTTCTTACTTCTTTCTTTCTTCTTTCTTACTTCTTTCTTTCTTCTTTCTTACTTCTTTCTTACTTCTTTCTTACTTCTTTCTTACTTCTTTCTTACTTATTTCTTTCTTCTCTCTTCTTCTCTCTCTTTCTTCTCTCTTTCTTCTTTCTTTCTTCTTTCTTTCTTCTTTCTTTCTTCCTTCTTCTTTCTTCTTTCTTCTTTCTTTCTTCTTTCTTTTTTCTTTATTTCTTTTCTTCTTTCTTTCTTCCTTCTTTCTTTCTATTTTCTTCTTTCTTTCTTCTTTCTTTCTTCTCTCTTTCTTCTCTCTTTCTTTATTCTTTCTTTCTTCTTTCTTTCTTCTTTCTTTCTTCTTTCTTTTTCTTCCTTTCTTCTTTCTTTCTTCTTTCTTTCTTTCTTCTTTCTTTCTTCTTTCTTTCTTCTTTATTTCTTTTTTCTTTCTTCTTTCTTTCTTTCTTCTTTTCTTATTATTTCTTTCTAATTTCTTCTTTCTTTCTTTCTTTCTTTCTTCTTTCTTTCTTACTTCTTTCTTTCTTCTCTCTTTCTTTCTTCTTTCTTTCTTTCTTCTTTCTTCCTTTCTTTCTACTTTCTTTCTTCTTTCTTTCTTCTCTCTTTCTTTGTTCTTTCTTTCTTCTTTCTTTCCTTCTTCTTTCTTTCGTTTTTCTTTCTTCTTTCTTTCTTCTTTCTTTCTTCTTTCTTACTTCTTTCTTACTTCTTTCTTACTTCTTTCTTACTTCTTTCTTACTTCTTTCTTACTTCTTTCTTACTTCTTTCTTTCTTACTTCTTTCTTACTTCTTTCTTACTTCTTTCTTACTTCTTTCTTACTTATTTCTTACTTCTTTCTTCTTTCTTTCTTACTTCTTTCTTACTTCTTTCTTACTTCTTTCTTAATTCTTTCTTACTTCTTTCTAACATCTTTCTTACTTCTTTCTTACATCTTTCTTACTTCTTTTTAAATCTTTCTTGCTTCTTTCTTACTTCTTTCTTACTTCTTTCTAACTTCTTTTTTTCTTCTTTCTTTCTTCTATCTTTCTTCTTTCTTACTTACTTCATTCTTACTTCTTTCTTACTTCTTTCTTTCTTCTTTCTTACTTCTTTCTTACTTCTTTCTTACTTATTTCTTCTTTCTTTCTTTCTTCTTTCTTACTTCTTTCTTTCTTCTTTCTTACTTCTTTCTTTCTTACTTCTTTCTTACTTCTTTCGAAATTCTTTCTTACTTCTTTCTTACTTCTTTCTTACTTCTTTCTTACTTCTTTCTTACTTCTTTCTTACTTCTTTCTTTCTTCTTTCTTACTTCTTTCTTCTTTCTTTCTTTCTTCTTTCTTACTTCTTTCTTTCTTCTTTCTTACTTCTTTCTTTCTTACTTCTTTCTTACTTCTTTCGAAATTCTTTCTTACTTCTTTCTTACTTCTTTCTTACTTCTTTCTTTCTTCTTTCTTACTTCTTTCTTTCTTCTTTCTTACTTCTTTCTTACTTCTTTCTTACTTCTTTCTTCTTTCTTTCTTACTTCTTTCTTACTTCTTTCTTACTTCTTTCGTACTTCTTTCTTACTTCTTTCTTACTTCTTTCTCTACTTCTTTCTTCTTTCTTTCTTACTTCTTTGTTACTTCTTTCTTACTTCTTTCTTCCTTCTTTCTTTCATCTTTCTTTCTTTCTTCTTTCTTTCTTTTTTCTTTCTTCTTTCTTTCTTCTTTCTTTCTTTCTTTCTTCTTTCTTTCTTTTTTTCTACTTTCTTTCTTCTTTCTTCTTTCTTCTTTCTTCTTTCTTTCTTCTTTCTTCTTTCTTTCTTTATTCTTTCTTCTTTCTTTCTTCCTTCTTTCCTACTTATTTCTTTCTTCTCTCTTTCTTCTCTCTTTCTTCTCTCTTCTTCTTCTTTCTTTCTTCTTTCTTTCTTCTTTCTTTCTTCCTTCTTTCTTTCTTCTTTCTTTCTTCTTCTTCTTTTTCTTTATTTCTTTTTTCTTTCTTCTTTCTTTCTTTCTTCTTTCTTCTTTCTTCTCTTTCTTTCTTCTTTCTTACTTCGTTATTACTTCTAACTTCTTTCTTTCTTCTTTCTTACTTCTTTCTTCTTTTTTTCTTACTTCTTTCTTACTTCTTTCTTAATTATTTCTTACTTCTTTCTTAATTCTTTCTTTCCTTTTCTTTCTTCTTCCTTCTTTCTTACTTCTTTCTTTCTTACTTCTTTCTTACTTCTTTCTTACTTCTTTCTAACTTCTTTCTTACTTCTGTCTTACTTCTTTATTACTTCTTTCTAACTTCTTTCTTTCTTCTTTCTTACTTCTTTCTTCTTTCTTTCTTACTTCTTTCTTACTTCTTTCTTACTTCTTTCTTCTTTCTTTCTCACTTCTTTCTTACTTCTTTCTTACTTCTTTCTTACTTCTTTCTTTCTTACTTCTTTCTTACTTCTTTCTTACTTATTTCTTACTTCTTTCTTCTTTCTTTCTTTCTTCTTCTTTCTTTCTTCTTTCTTTCTTCTTTCTTACTTCTTTCTTTCTTTCTTACTTCTTTCTTACTTCTTTCTTACTTCTTTCTTACTTCTTTCTTCTTTCTTTCTTCTCTCTTTCTCTCTCTTTCTTCTCTCTTTCTTCTCTCTTTCTTCTTTCTTTCTTCTTTCTTTCTTCTTTCTTTCTAACTTCTTTCTTACTTCTTTCTTACTTCTTTCTTACTTCTTTCTTACTTCTTTCTTACTTCTTTCTTACTTCTTTCTTTCTTTTTTCTTTCTTATTTCTTCTTTCTTTCTTCTTTCTTTCTTACTTCTTTCTTACTTCTTTCTTACTTCTTTCTTTCTTACTTCTTTCTTACTTCTTTCTTACTTATTTCTTACTTCTTTCTTCTTTCTTTCTTACTTCTTTCTTACTTCTTTCTTACTTCTTTCTTAATTCTTTCTTAATTCTTTCTTACTTCTTTCTTACTTCTTTCTAACATCTTTCTTACTTCTTTCTTACTTCTTTCTAACTTCTTTTTTTCTTCTTTCTTTCTTGTATCTTTCTTCTTTCTTACTTACTTCATTCTTACTTCTTTCTTACTTCTTTCTTTCTTCTTTCTTACTTCTTTCTTACTTCTTTCGTACTTCTTTCTTACTTCTTTCTTACTTCTTTCTTACTTCTTTCTTACTTCTTTCTTTCTTCTTTCTTACTTCTTTCTTTCTTCTTTCTTACTTCTTTCTTACTTCTTTCTTACTTCTTTCTTCTTTCTTTCTTACTTCTTTCTTACTTCTTTCTTACTTCTTTCGTACTTCTTTCTTACTTCTTTCTTACTTCTTTCTCTACTTCTTTCTTCTTTCTTTATTACTTCTTTGTTACTTCTTTCTTACTTCTTTCTTACTTCTTTCTTCCTTCTTTCTTTCATCTTTCTTTCTTTCTTCTTTCTTTCTTTTTTTCTTTCTTCTTTCTTCTTCTTCTTTCTTTCTTTCTTTCTTTCTTCTTTCTTTCTTTTTTTTCTACTTTCTTTCTTCTTTCTTTCTTCTTTCTTCTTTATTCTTTCTTTCTTCTTTCTTCTTTCTTTCTTTTTTCTTTCTTCTTTCTTTCTTCCTTCTTTCTTTCTTTCTTCTTTCTTTCTTTTTTTCTACTTTCTTTCTTCTTTCTTTCATCTTTCTTCTCTATTCTTTCTTTCTTCTTTCTTCTTTCTTTGTTCGTTCTTTCTTTGTTCTTTCTTTCTTTCTTTCTTCTACCTTTCTTCTTTCTTCTTTTTTCTTCTCTCTTTCTTTCTTCTTTCTTTATTCTTTCTTCTTTCTTTCTTCTTTCTTTCTTCTTTCTTACTTCTTTCTTACTTCTTTCTTACTTCTTTCTTACTTCTTTCTTACTTCTTTCTTACTTCTTTCTTCTTTCTTTCTTACTTCTTTCTTAATTCTTTCTTACTTCTTTCTTACTTCTTTCTTCATTCCTCCTTACTTCTTACTTCTTTCTTTCTTACTTCTTTCTTACTTCTTTCTTACTTCTTTCTAACTTCTTTCTTTCTTCTTTCTTTCTTCTTTCTTTCTTAATTCTTTCTTACTTCTTTCTTTTTTCTTTCTTACTTCTTTCTTACTTCTTTCTTACTTCTTTCTTACTTCTTTCTTCATTCCTTCTTACTTCTTTCTTACTTTTTTCTTTCTTCTTTCTTTCTTCTCTCTTTCTTCTCTCTTTCTTCTTTCTTTCTTCTTTCTTACTTCTTTCTTACTTCTTTCTTTCTTTCTTCTTCCTTTCTTCTTTCTTTCTTATTTCTAAATTCTTTCTAACTTCTTTCTAACTTCTTTCTTATTTCTTTCTTACTTCTTTCTTTCTTTCTTCTTTCTTACTTCTTTCTCACTTCTTTCTTACTTCTTTCTTACTTCTTTCTAACTTCTTTCTTTCTTCTTTCTTTCTTCTTTCTTTCTTCCTTCTTTCTTACTTCTTTCTTACTTCTTTCTTTATTACTTCTTTCTTACTTCTTTCTTACTTCTTTCTTACTTCTTTCTAACTTCTTTATTACTTCTTTCTTTCTTACTTCTTTCTAACTTCTTTCTTACTTCTTTCTTACTTCTTTCTAACTTCTTTCTTTCTTCTTTCTTTCTTCTTTCTTTCTTCTTTCTTTCTTACTTCTTTCTTACTTCTTTCTTTCTTCTTTCGTACTTCTTTCTTACTTCTTTCTAACTTCTTTCTTTCTTCTTTCTTTCTTCTTTCTTTCTTCTTTCTTTCTTACTTCTTTCTTACTTCTTTCTTACTTCTTTCTTGCTTCTTTCTTGCTTCTTTCTTACTTCTTTCTTACTTCTTTCTTTCTTCTTTCTTACTTCTTTCTTTCTTCTTTCTTACTTCTTTCTTACTTCTTTCTTACTTCTATCTTACTTCTTTCTTACTTATTTCTTTCTTCTCTCTTTCTTCTCTCTTTCTTCTCTCTTTCTTCTTTCTTTCTTCTTTCTTTCTTCTTTCTTTCTTCCTTCTTTCTTTCTTCTTTCTTTCTTCTTTCTTTTTTCTTTATTTCTTTTTTTCTTTCTCTTCTTTCTTTCTTCCTTCTTTCTTTCTATTTTCTTCTTTCTTTCTTCTTTCTTTCTTCTCTCTTTCTTCTCTCTTTCTTTCTTCTTCTTCTTCTTTCTTTCTTCTTTCTTTCTTCTTTCTTTCTTCTTTCGTTCTTCTTTCTTTCTTCTTTCTTTCTTCTTTCTTTCTTCTTTCTTTCTTCTTTCTTTCTTTCTTTCTGCTTTCTTTCTATTTACTTTCTTTCTTCTTTCTTTCTTCTCTCTTCTTTCTTCTTCTTTCTTTCTTCTTTCTTTCTTCTTTCTTTCTTCTCTCTTTCTTTCTTCTTTCTTTCTTCTTTCTTTCTTCTTTCTTTCTTCTTTCTGTCTTACTTCTCTCTTACTTCTTTCTTACTTCTTTCTTAATTCTTTCTTTCTTTCTTCTTTCTTTCTCCTTTCTTTCTTCCTTCTTCCTTTCTTCTTTCTTTTTTCTTTCTTTTTTTCTTTCTTTCTTTTTTCTTTATTCTTTCTTTCTTTCTTCTTTCTTTCTTCTTTCTTTCTAACTTCTTCTTTCTTTCTTTCTTCTCTCTTTCTTCTCTCTTTCTTCTTTCTTTCTTCTTTCTTTCTTCTCTCTTTCTTTCTTCTTTCTTTCTTCTTTCTCTCTTCTTTCTTTCTTCTTTCTTTCTTCTTTCATTCTTTCTTCTTCTTCTTTCTTCTTCTTCTTTCTTCTTTCTTTCTTCTTTCTTACTTCATTCTTCTTTCTTTCTTACTTCTTTCTTAATTCTTTCTTACTTCTTTCTTACTTCTTTCTTTGTTCTTTCTTTCTTCTTTCTTTCTTTCTTTCTTCTTTCTTTTTTTCTACTTTCTTCTTTCTTTCTTCATTCTTCTTTATTCTTTCTTTCTTCTTTTTTCTTTCTTTCTTCGTTCTTTCTTTCTTTCTTCTTCTTTCTTTCTTCTTCTTTCTTCTTTCTTTCTTCTTTCTTTCTTTTCTCTTTCTTCTCTCTTTCTTCTTTCTTTCTACTTTCTTTCTTCTTTCTTACTTCTTTCTTACTTCTTTCTTACTTCTTTCTTACTTCTTTCTTCTTTCTTTCTTACTTCTTTCTTACTTCTTTCTTACTTCTTTCTTCATTCCTCCTTACTTCTTACTTCTTTCTTTCTTACTTCTTTCTTTCTTACTTCTTTCTTACTTCTTTCTTACTTCTTTCTAACTTCTATCTTACTTCTTTCTTACTTCTTTCTTACTTCTTTCTTTTTTTCTTTCTTACTTCTTTCTTATTTCTTTCTTACTTCTTTCTTACTTCTTTCTTCTTTCTTTCTTACTTCTTTCTTACTTCTTTCTTACTTCTTTCTTTCTTCTTTCTTACTTCTTTCTTACTTTTTTCTTATTTCTTTCTTCTTTCTTTCTTACTTCTTTCTTCATTCCTTCTTACTTCTTTCTTACTTATTTCTTACTTCTTTCTTACTTCTTTCTTTCTTCTTTCTTTCTTCTCTCTTTCTTCACTCTTTCTTCTCTCTTTGTTCTTTCTTTCTTCTTTCTTTCTTACTTCTTTCTTACATCTTTCTTACTTCTTTCTTTCTTCTTTCTTACTTCTTTCTTACTTTTTTCTTATTTCTTTCTTATTTCTTTCTTACTTCTTTCTTCATTCCTTCTTACTACTTTCTTACTTATTTCTTACTTCTTTCTTACTTCTTTCTTTCTTCTTTCTTTCTTCTCTCTTTCTTCACTCTTTCTTCTTTCTTTCTTCTTCCTTTCTTCTTTCTTTCTTATTTCTAAATAATTTCTAACTTCTTTCTAACTTCTTTCTTATTTCTTTCTTACTTCTTTCTTTCTTTCTTCTTTCTTACTTCTTTCTAACTTCTTTCTTACTTCTTTCTTACTTCTTTCTAACTTCTTTCTTACTTCTTTTTTTCTTCTTTCTTACTTCTTTCTAACTTCATTCTTTCTTTCCTTCTTCTTTCTTTCTTACTTCTTTCTTACTTCTTTCTTACTTCTTTCTAACTTTTCTTACTTCTTTCTTACTTCTTCTAACTTCTTTCTTTCTTCTTTCTTTCTTCTTTCTTTCTTCTTTCTTTCTTACTTCTTTCTTCTTTCTTTCTTACTTCTTTCTTACTTCTTTCTTACTTCTTTCTTACTTCTTTCTTTCTTCTTTCGTACTTCTTTCTTACTTCTTTCTTACTTCTTTCTTACTGCTTTCTTCTTTCCTTCTTACTTCTTTCTTACTTCTTTCTTGCGTCTTTCTTACTTTTTCTTACTTATTTCTTTCTTCTTTCTTACTTCTTTCTTTCTTCTTTCTTACTTCTTTCTTACTTCTTTCTTACTTCTTTCTTACTTCTTTCTTACTTCTTTCCTACTTATTTCTTTCTTCTCTCTTTCTTCTTTCTTTCTTCTTTCTTTCTTCCTTCTTTCTTTCTTCTTTCTTTCTTCTTTCTTTTTTCTTTATTTCTTTTTTCTTTCTTCTTTCTTTCATTCTTCTTTCTTTCTTCTTTCTTTCTTCTTTCTTTCTTCTTTCTTTCTTGTCTTCTTTCTTCTTTCTTTCTTCTTTCTTTCTTTCTTCATTCTTCCTTTCTTTCTACTTTCTTTCTTCTTTCTTTCTTCTCTCTTTCTTTCTTCTTTCTTTCTTCTTTCTTTCTTCTTTCTTTCTTCTTTCTTTCCTTCTTCTTTCTTTCGTCTTTCTTTCTTCTTTCTTTCTTCTTTCTTACTTCGTTATTACTTCTTTCTAACTTCTTTCTTACTTCTTTCTTACTTCTTTCTTACTCCTTTCTTTCTTACTTCTTTCTTACTTCTTTCTTACTTCTTTCTTACTTCTTTCTAACTTCTTTCTTACTTCTTTCTTACTTCTTTCTTACTTCTTTCTTTCCTTTTTCTTTCTTCTTCCTTCTTTCTTTCTTACTTCTTTTTACTTCTTTCTTACTTCTTTCTTACTTCTTTCTTACTTCTTTCTTTCTTACTTCTTTCTTACTTCTTTCTTACTTCTTTCTTACTTCTTTCTAACTTCTTTCTTACTTCTTTCTTTCTTATTTCTTACTACTTTCTTACTTCTTTCTTACTTCTTTCTTTCTTACTTCTTTATTACTTCTTTCTAACTTCTTTCTTCTTTCTTACTTCTTTCTTCTTTCTTTCTTACTTCTTTCTTAATTCTTTCTTACTTCTTTCTTACTTCTTTCTTACTTCTTTCTTTCTTCTATCTTACTTCTTTCTTTCTTCTTTCTTACTTCTTTCTTACTTCTTTCTTCCTTCTTTCTTTCATCTTTCTTTCTTTCTTCTTTCTTTCTTTTTTCTTTCTTCTTTCTTTCTTCTTTCTTTCTTTCTTTCTTCTTTCTTTCTTTTTTTCTACTTTCTTTCTTCTTTCTTTCTTCTTTCTTCTTTATTCTTTCTTTCTTCTTTCTTCTTTCTTTCTTTTTTCTTTCTTCTTTCTTTCTTCCTTCTTTCTTTCTTTCTTCTTTCTTTCTTTTTTTCTACTTTCTTTCTTCTTTCTTTCTTCTTTCTTCTTTATTCTTTCTTTCTTCTTTCTTCTTTCTTTCTTCGTTCTTTCTTTGTTCTTTCTTTCTTTCTTTCTTCTACCTTTCTTCTTTCTTCTTTTTTTCTTCTCTCTTTCTTTCTTCATTCTTTATTCTTTCTTCTTTCTTTCTTCTTTCTTTCTTCTTTCTTACTTCTTTCTTACTTCTTTCTTACTTCTTTCTTTCTTCTTTCTTCTTTCTTTTTTCTTTCTTCTTTCTTTCTTCCTTCTTTCTTTCTT
>NW_027043631.1:0-61290 GCF_036013475.1 Columba livia | reverse complement strand
AGAAGGAAGAAAGAAAGAAGAAAAATAAATAAGAAGGAAAGAAGAAAGAAAGAAGAAAGAAAGAAGAAAGAAGAAAGAAAGAAAGAAGAAAGAAAGAAAGAAGAAACAAAGAAGAAAGAAAGAAAGAAGAAAAAATAAGAAGGAAAGAAGAAAGAAAGAAGAAAGAAGAAAGAGAGAAAGAAGAAAGAAAGAAGAAGAAAGAAGAACGAAAGAAGAAAGAAAGAAAGAAGAAGAAAGAAAGAAAGAAGAAAGAAAGAAGAAAGAAAGAAGAAAGAAAGAACGAAGAAAGAAAGAAGAAAGAAGAAAGAAAGAAAGAAAAGAAAGAAGGAAGAAAGAAAGAAAGAAGAAATAAATAAGAAGGAAAGAAGAAGAAAGAAGAAAGAAAGAAGAAAGAAGAAGAAAGAAAGAAGAAAGAAAGAAAGGAGAAACAAAGAAGAAAGAAAGAAAGAAGAAGAAAGAAGAAAGAAAGAAGAAAGAAGAAAGAAAGAAAGAAGAAAGAAAGAAAGAAGAAAGAAAGAAAAAAAAAAAGAAAAAAAAAAAAAAGAAAGAAAAAAGAAAGAAAGAAGAAGAAAGAAGAAGAAGAAAGAAGAAAGAAGAAAGAAGAAAGAAGAAGAAAGAAAGAAGGTAGAAAAAAGGAAGAAAGAAGGAAGAAAGAAAGAAGAAAGAAAGAAGAAAGAAAGAAGAAATAAAGAAGAACGAAAGAAGAAAGAAAGGAAGAAGAAAGAAAGTAGAAAGAAAGAAAGAAGAAAGAAAGAAGAAATAAGAAAGAAGGAAAAAAGAAAGAAAGAAGAAAGAAAGGAGAAAAAAGAAAGAAGGAAGAAAGAAAGAAAGAAGAAAGAAAGAAGAAAGAAAAAGAAAGAAAGAAGAAGAAAGAAAGAAAGAAGAAAGAAGAAAGAAAGAAGAAAGACAGAAGAATGAATGTAGAAAGAAAGAAGAAAGAAAGAAGAAAGAAGAAAGAAAGAAGAATGAAAGAAGAAAGAAAGAAGAAAGAAAGAAAAAAGAAAGAAAGAAAGAAGAAAGAGAAAGAAAGAAGAAAGAAAGAACGAAGAAATAAAGATGAAAGAAGATAGAAAGAAGAAATAAAGTAGGAAGAAAGAAAGAAGAAAGAAAGAAAGAAGAAAGAAAGAAGAAAGAAAGAAAGAAGAAAGAAAGAAGAAAAGAAGAAAGAAAGAAGAAAGAAAGAAAGAAAAAAGAAAGAAAGAAGAAAGAAAGAAGAAAGACGAAAGAAGAAAGAAAGAACAAAGAAAGAAGAAAGAAAAAAGAAAAAAAGAAGACAGAAAGAAAGAAGAAAGAAAGAAGAAAGAAAGAAGATAGAAAGAAGGGAGGAAGGAAGAAAGAAAGAAAGAAAGAAAGAAAGAAGAAAGAAAGAAGAAAGAAAGAAAAGAAAGAAGGAAGAAAGAAAGAAAGAAGAAATAAAGAAGAAAGAAAGAAGTAAGAAAGAAGAAGATAGAAGAAAGAGAAAGAAAGAAGAAAGAAAGAATAAAGAAGAAAGAAAGAAGAAAGAAGAAAGAATGAAAGAAGAAAGAAAGAAGTAAGAAAGAAGAAAAAAAAAGGAAGAAAGAAGAAAGAAAGAAGAAGAAAGAAAGAAAGAAGAAAGAAAGAAAGAAGAAAGAAGAAAGAAAGAAGAAAGAAAGAAGTAAGACAGAAGTAAGAAATAAGTAAGAAACTAAGAAGAAAGAAAGAAGAAAGAAAGAAGAAAGCAAGAAGAAATAAAGAAGAAAGAAGAAAGAAAGAAAGAAGAAAGAAAGAAAGAAGAAAGAAAGAAGAAAGAAAGAAAGAAGAAAGAAAGAAGAAAGAAAGAAGAAAGAAAGAAAGAAGAAAGAAAGAAGAAGAAAGAAGAAAGAAAGAAGAAAGAAAGAAAGAAAAAAGAAAGAAAGAAGAAAGAAAGAAGAAAGACGAAAGAAGAAAGAAAGAACAAAGAAAGAAGAAAGAAAAAAAGAAAAAAGAAGACAGAAAGAAAGAAGAAAGAAGAGAAAGAAAGAAGATAGAAAGAAGGGAGGAAGGAAGAAAGAAAGAAAGAAAGAAGAAGAAAGAAAGAAAGAAAGAAAAGAAAGAAGGAAGAAAGAAAGAAAGAAGAAATAAAGAAGAAAGAAAGAAGTAAGAAAGAAGAAAGATAGAAGAAAGAGAAAGAAAGAAGAAAGAAAGAATAAAGAAGAAAGAAAGAAGAAAGAAGAAAGAATGAAAGAAGAAAGAAAGAAGTAAGAAAGAAGAAAAAAAAAGGAAGAAAGAAGAAAGAAAGAAAGAAGAAAGAAAGAAGAAAAAAAAGAAAGAAGAAAGAAAGAAAGAAGAAAGAAAGAAGAAAGAAAGAAAGAAGAAAAGAAAAGAAGAAAGAAGAAAGAAAGAAGAGAGAATGAAAGAAGAAAGAAAGAAAGAAAGAAGAAAGAAAGAAGAAAGAAAGAAGAAAGAATGAAAGAAAGAAAGAGAAAGAAAGAGAAAAAAAAGAAAGAAGAAAGAAAGAAAGAAGAAAGAAAGAAGAAAGAAAGAAGAAAGAAAGAAGAAAGAAAGAAAGAAAGAAAGAAGAAAGAAAGAAGAAAAAAGAAAGAAATAAGAAAGAAAGAAGAAGAAAGAAAGAAGAAAGAAAGAAAGAAAGAAGAAAGAAAGAAAGAAGAAAGAAAGAAAGAAGAAAGAAAGAAGAAAGAAAGAAGTAAGAAAGAAGAAAGAAGAAAGAAAGAAAGAAGAAAGAAAGAAAGAAGAAAGAAAGAGAAAGATAGAAAGAAGAAAGAAAGAAGAAAGAAAGAAGTAAGAAGAAAGAAAGAAAGAAGAAAGAAAGAGAGAAGAAAGAAAGAAGAAGGAAAGAAAGAAGAAAGAAAGAAGAAAGAAAGAAGTAAGAATAAAGAAAGAAAGAAGAAAGAAAGAAGTAAGAAAGAAGAAAGAAGAAAGTAAGAAAGAATAAAGAATAAAGAAAGAAAGCAGAAAGAAAGAAAGAAGAAAGAAAGAAGAAAGGAAGAAGAAAGAGAATGAAAGAAAGAAAGAAGTAAGAAAGAAAGAAGAACAAAGAAAGAAGTAAGAAAGAAAGAAGAAAGAAAGAGAGAAGAAAGAAAGAAGAAATAAAGAAGAACGGAAGAAGAAAGAAAGAAAGAAGAAAGAAAGAATTAAGAAAGAAAGAAAGAAGAAAGAAAGAAGAAAGAAAGAAGAAAGAAAGAAGAAAGAAAGAAGAATGAAAGAAGAAAGAAGAAAGAAAGAAGAAAGATAGAAGAAAGAAAGAAGAAAGAAAGAAAAAAGAAAGAAAGAAAGAATACAGAAGAAAGAAAGAAGAAAGAAAGAAAGAAGAAAGAAAGAAGAAGAAAGAAGAAAGAAGAAAGAAAGAAGAAAGAAAGAAAGAAGACAGAAAGAAAGAAAATAAGAAGGAAAGAAGAAAGAAAGAAGAAAGAAAGAAGAAAGAAGAAAGAAAGAAAGAAGAAAGAAAGAAGAAAGAAAGAAAGAAGAAACAAAGAAGAAAGAAAGAAAGAAGAAATAAATAGAAGGAAAGAAGAAAGAAAGAAGAAAGAAGAAAGAAAGAAAGAAGAAAGAAAGATGAAAGAAGAAAGAAAGAAGAAATAAAGTAGGAAGAAAGAAAGAATAAAGAAAGAAGTAAGAAAGAAGTAAGAAAGAAAGAAGAAAGAAAGAAGAAAGAAACAAGAAAGAAAGAAGGGAGGAAGGAAGAAATAAAGAAAGAAAGAAGAAAGAAAGAAGAAAGAAAGAAAGAAGAAAGAAAGAAAGAAGAAAGAAAGAAGAAAGAAAGAAGAAAGAAAGAAAGAAAGAAAGAAAGAAAGAAGAAAGAAGAAAGAAAGAAGAAAGAAAGAAGAAAGAAAGAAATAAGAAAGAAAGAAAGAAGAAAGAAAGAAAGAAGAAAGAAAGAAGAAAGAAAGAAAGAATATAGAGAAAGAAAGAAGAAGAAAGAACGAAGAAAGAAGAAAGAAGAAAGAAGGAAGAAAAGAAAGAAGGAAGAAAGAAAGAAAGAAAAAATAAATAAGAAGGAAAGAAGAAAGAAAGAAGAAAGAAAGAAGAAAGAAGAAAGAAAGAAAGAAGAAAGAAAGAAGAAAGAAAGAAAGAAGAAACAAAGAAGAAAGAAAGAAAGAAGAAATAAATAAGAAGGAAAGAAGAAAGAAAGAAGAAAGAAGAAAGAAAGAAAGAAGAAAGAAAGAAGAAAGAAAGAAAGAAGTAAGAAAGAAAGAAAGAAGAAAGAAAGAAAGAAGAAAGAGAGAAAGAAGAAAGAAAGAAGAAAGAAAGAAGAACTAAAGAAGAAAGAAAGAAAGAAAGAAGAAAGAAAGAATTAAGAAAGAAGTAGGAAAGAAGTAAAAAAGAAGTAAGAAAGAAGTAAGAAAGAAGAAAGAAATAAGAAGGAAAGAAGAAAGAAAGAAGAAAGAAAGAAGAAAGAAGAAAGAAAGAAAGAAAGAAGAAACAAAGAAGAAAGAAAGAAGAAAGACAGAAGAAAGAAAGAAAGAAGAAAGAAAGAAGAAAGAAAGAAGGTAGAAAAAAAGGAAGAAAGAAGGAAGAAAGAAAGAAGAAAGAAAGGAGAAAGAAAGAGGAAATAAAGAAGAACGAAAGAAGAAAGAAAGAAAGAAGAAAGAAAGAAGAAAGAAAGAAAGAAGAAACAAAGAAGAAAGAAAGAAAGAAGAAATAAATAAGAAGGAAGAAGAAAGAAAGAAGAAAGAAGAAAGAAAGAAGAAAGAAAGAAAGAAGAAAGAAAGAAAGAAGAAACAAAGAAGAAAGAAAGAAGAAAGACAGAAGAAAGAAAGAAAGAAGAAAGAAAGAAGAAAGAAAGAAGGTAGGAAAAAAGGAAGAAAGAAGGAAGAAAGAAAGAAGAAAGAAAGGAGAAAGAAAGAGGAAATAAAGAAGAACGAAAGAAGAAAGAAAGAAAGAAGAAAGAAAGAAGAAAGAAAGAAAGAAGAAACAAAGAAGAAAGAAAGAAAGAAGAAATAAATAAGAAGGAAAGAAGAAAGAAAGAAGAAAGAAGAAAGAAAGAAAGAAGAAAGAAAGAAGAAAGAAAGAAGAAAGAAAGAAAGAAGTAAGAAAGAAAGAAAGAAGAAAGAAAGAAAGAAGAAAGAGAGAAAGAAGAAAGAAAGAAGAAAGAAAGAAGAACGAAAGAAGAAAGAAAGAAAGAAAGAAGAAAGAAAGAATTAAGAAAGAAGTAGAAAAGAAGTAAAAAAGAAGTAAGAAAGAAGTAAGAAAGAAGAAAGAAATAAGAAGGAAAGAAGAAAGAAAGAAGAAAGAAAGAAGAAAGAAGAAAGAAAGAAAGAAGAAAGAAAGAAAGAAGAAACAAAGAAGAAAGAAAGAAGAAAGAAAGAAGAAAGAAGAAAGAAAGAAAGAAAAAATAAAGCAAGAAGAAAGAAAGAAAGAAAGATTAAGAAAGAAAGAAAGAATAAAGAAAGCAGAAAGAAAGAAAGAAGAAAGAAGAAGAAAGAAAGAAGAAACAAAGAAAGAAGAAAGAAAGAAGAAAGAAAGAAGGTAGAAAAAAAGGAAGAAAGAAGGAAGAAAGAAAGAAGAAAGAAAGAGAAAGAAAGAAGAAATAAAGAAGAACGAAAGAAGAAAGAAAGAAAGAAGAAAGAAAGTAGAAAGAAAGAAAGAAGAAAGAAAGAAGAAACAAGAAAGAAGGAAAAAAGAAAGAAAGAAGAAAGAAAGAAAGAAGAAAGAAAGAAGAAAGAAAGAAGAAAGAAAGAACGAAGAAAGAAAGAAGAAAGAAGAAAGAAAGAAAGAAAAGAAAGAAGGAAGAAAGAAAGAAAGAAGAAATAAGAAGGAAAGAAGAAGGAAAGAAGAAAGAAAGAAGAAAGAAGAAAGAAAGAAAGAAGAAAGAAAGAAAGGAGAAACAAAGAAGAAAGAAAGAAAGAAGAAAGAAAGAAGAAAGAAAGAAGAAAGAAGAAAGAAAGAAAGAAGAAAGAAGAAAGAAAGAAAGAAGAAAGAAAGAAGAAAGAAAGAAGGTAGAAAAAAGGAAGAAAGAAGGAAGAAAGAAAGAAGAAAGAAAGAAGAAAGAAAGAAGAAATAAAGAAGAACGAAAGAAAGAAGAAATAAGGAAGAAGGAAAAAAGAAAGAAAGAAGAAAGAAAGGAGAAAAAAGAAAGAAGGAAGAAAGAAAGAAAGAAGAAAGAAAGAAGAAAGAAGAAAGAAAGAAGAATGAAAGAAGAAAGAAAGAAGAAAGAAAGAAGAAAGATAGAAGAAAGAAAGAAGAAAGAAAGAAGAAAGAAAGAAAAAAGAAAGAAAGAAAGAATAAAGAAGAAAGAAAGAAGAAAGAAAGAACGAAGAAATAAAGATGAAAGAAGATAGAAAGAAGAAATAAAGTAGGAAGAAAGAAAGAAGAAAGAAAGAAAGAAGAAAGAAAGAAAGAATAAAGAAGAAAGAAAGAAGAAAGAAAGAAGTAAGACAGAAGTAAGAAATAAGTAAGAAACTAAGAAGAAAGAAAGAAGAAAGAAAGAAGAAAGAATTAAGAAAGAAAGAAGAAAGAAAGAAAGAAAGAAAGAAAAAAAGAAGATAGAAAGAAAGATGAAAGAAAGAAGAAAGAAAGAAGAAACAAAGAAAGAAGAAAGAAAGAATGAGAAAGAAAGAAGGAAGAAAGAGGAAAAAAGAATAAAGGAAGAAAAATGTAAGAACAAATAGAGAAAGAAGAAAGAAGAAAGAAGTAAGAAAGAAGTAAGAAAGAAAGAAGAAAGAAAGCAGAATGAAAGAAGAAAGAAAGAAAAAAGAAAGAAAAAAGAAAGAAAAAGAAGAAAGAAGGAAAGAAGAAAGAAAGAAGAAAAAAGAAAGAAAGAAGAAAGAAACAAAGAAGAAAGAAAGAAGAAAGAATGAACAAAGAATGAACAAAGAATGAACAAAGAAATAAAGAAGAAAGAAAGAAAGAAAGAAGAAAGAAAGAAAGAAGAAAGAAAGAAGAAAGAAAGAAGAAAGAGAGAAAGAAGAAAGAAAGAAGAAAGAAAGAAGAAAGAAAGAAGAAAGAAAGAAAGAAAGAAGAAAGAAAGAAAGAAGAAACAAAGAAAGAAGAAAGAAGAATGAAGTAATAAAGAAAGAAGTAAGAAGTAAGAAAGAAAGAAGTAAGTTGTAAGAAAGAAGTAGAAAGAAAGAAGAAAGAAAGGAAGAAGAAATGAAGAAGAAATGAAGAATAAAGAAAGAAGAAAGAAAGAAAGAAGAAAGAAAGAAGAAAGAAAGAAGTAAGAAAGAAGTAAAAAAGAAAGAAGTAAGAAAGAAAGAAGAAAGAAAGAAAGAAGAAAGAGAGACGAAAGAAAGAAGAAAGAAAAATGGAAGAAAGAAAGGAAGAAGAAAGAAAGAAAGAAAGAAGAATGAAAGAAGAAAGAAAAATAAAGAAAAAGAAAGAAAGAAAAAAGAAAGAAGAAAGAAAGAAGAGAGAAAAAAGAAAGAAAGAAAGAAAGAAAGAAGAAAGAAAGAAGAAAGAAAGAAGAAAGAAAGAAGAAAGAAAGAAGAAAGAAGTAAGAAAGAAAGAAGTAAGTTGTTAGATAGAAGTAAGAAAGAAGAAAGAAAGTAGAAAAAAAGAAAGAAAGAAGAAAGAAAGCAGAAAGAAAAAAGAAAGAAAAAAGAAAGAAGAAAGAAAGAAGAAAGAAGAAAGAAAGAAAGAAAAGAAAGAAGAAAGAAAGAAAGAAGAAAGAAAGAAGAAAGAAGGAGGAAAAAAAGAAAGAAAGAAAAAAGAAGAAAGAAATAAGAAAGAAGTAAGAAAGAAAGAATAAGCAAGAAAGAAGAAAGAAATAAGAAAGAAAGAAAGAAGAAAGAAAGAATAAAAATGAAGAAAGAAAGAAGAAAGAAAGAAGAAAGAAAGAAGAAAGAAAGAAGAAAGAAAGAAAGAAAGAAAAAAGAAGAAAGGAAGAAGAAAGAAAGAAGAAAGAAGAATGAAAGAAAGAAATTAAGAAGAAAGAAAGAAAGAAGAAAGAAAGAAGTATTAAAGAAGAAAGAAGTAAGAAAAAAGTAAGAAAAAAAAAGAAAGAAAGAAGAAACAAAGCAGAAAGAATGAATGAAAGAAGAAAGAAAGAAGAAAGTAAGAAGAAAGAAGTAAGAAATTAGTAAGAAAGACGTAAGTAAGAAAGAAGAAAGAAAGAAGAAAGAAAGAAGAAAGAAAGAAAGAAGAAAGAAGAAGAAAGAAAGAAGAAAGAGAGAAAAAAGAAGAAAGAAGAAAGGAAGACGAAAGAAAGAAGAAAGAAAGAAGAAAGAGAGAAAGAAGAAAGAGTGAAAGAAGAAAGAAAGAAAGAAGAAAGAAGAAAGAAGGAAGAAAGAAAGAAGTAAGAAAGAAAGAAGTAAGAAGTAAGAAAGAAAGAAGTAAGTTGTAAGAAAGAAGTAAGAAAGAAGAAAGAAAGAAGAAAGAAAGGAAGAAGAAAGGAAGAAGAAAGGAAGAATAAAGGAAGAAGAAAGAAAGAAGAAAGAAAGAAAGAAGAAAGAAAGAAGAAAGAAAGAAGAAAGAAAGAAGAAAGGAATGAAGAAGAAAGAAAGAAGTAAGAAAGAAGAAACAAAGAAGTAAAAAAGAGGTAAGAAAGGAAGAAGAAAGAAAGAAAGAAGAAAGAAAGAAGAATGAAAGAAGAATGAAAGAAGTAAGAAAGAAGTAAGAAAGAAAGAAGAAAGAAAGAAGAAAGAAACAAGTAAGAAAGAAGTAAGAAAGAAGTAAGAAAGAAAGAAATGAAGAATAAAGAAAGAAGAAAGAAAGAAGAAAGAAGTAAGAAAGAAGTAAGAAAGAAAGAAGAAAGAAAGCAGAATGAAAGAAGAAAGAAAGAAAAAAGAAAGAAAAAAGAAAGAAAAAGAAGAAAGAAGGAAAGAAGAAAGAAAGAAGAAAAAAGAAAGAAAGACGAAAGAAAGAAAGAAGAAAGAAAGAAGAAAGAAAGCATTAAGAAAGAAGTAAGAAAGAAGGAAGAAAGAAGGAAGAAACAAAGAAGAAAGAAAGAAGAAAGAATGAACAAAGAATGAACAAAGAATGAACAAAGAAATAAAGAAGAAAGAAAGAAAGAAAGAAGAAAGAAAGAAGAAAGAAAGAAAGAAAGAGAGAAAGAAGAAAGAAATAAGAAAAAAGAAAAAAAGAATAAAGAAAGGAAGAAGAAAGAAGAAAGAAAGAAATAAGAAAGAAAGGAAGAAGGAAGAAAGAA
Organism: Columba livia; assembly: GCF_036013475.1. Lineage (NCBI taxonomy): Eukaryota > Metazoa > Chordata > Aves > Columbiformes > Columbidae > Columba > Columba livia. The sequence continues at coordinate 52,244 of NW_027043631.1, read as the reverse complement.
AGAAGAAAGAAAGAAGAAAGAAAGAACTAAGAAAAAAGTAAGAAAGAAGAAAGAAAGAAATATAGAAGAAAGGAAGAAGAAAGAAAGAAAGAAGAAAGAAAGAAGAAAGAAAGAAGAAAGAAAGAAGAAAGAAAGAAAGAAGTAAGAAAGAAGAAAGAAAGAAGAAAGAAACAAGACAGAAGTTAGAAAGAAAGAAGCAAGAAACAAAGAAGAAAGAAGAAAGAAAGAAGAAAGAAAGAAGTAAGAAACAAGTAAGAAAGAGGTAATAAAGAAAGAAAAAAGAAAGAAAGAAGAAAGAAAAAAGAAAGAAGACAGAAAGAAGAGAGAAAGAAAGAAAGAAGAAAGAAAGAAGAAAGAAGAAAGAAAGAAAGAAGAAAGAAAGAATAAAGAAGAAAGAAAGAAGAAAGAAGACAGAAATAAGAAAGAAAGAAGAAAGGAAGAAGAAAGGAAGAAGAAATGAAGAAAGAAGAAAGAAAGAACGAAGAAAGTAAGAAGAAAGAAAGAAGAAAGAAAGAAAGAAGAAAGAAGAAAGAAAGAAGAAAGAAAGAAAAAAGGAAAGAAGTAAGAGAGAAAGAAGAAAGAATGAAAGAAGAAAGAAAGAAAGAAGTAATGAAGAAGAAAGAAAGAAAGAATAAAGAAAGAATAAAGAAAGAAGAATGAAAGAAGAAAGAAAGAAGAAAGAAAGAAAAAGATAGAAGAAAGATAGAAGAAAGAAAAAAGAAGAAAGAAGAAAGAAGAAAGAAAGAAAGAAGAAAGAAAGAAAGAATAAAGAAAGAAAGAAAGAAGAAAGGAAGAAGAAAGGAAGAAGAAAGAAAGAAAGAAGAAAGAAAGAAGAAAAAAGAAAGAAAGAAGAAAGAAAGAAAGAAGAAAGGAAGAAGAAAGAAAGAAACAAGAAAGAAAGAAGAAAGAAAGAAAGAAGAAAGAAAGAAGAAAGAAAGAAGTAAGAAAGAAGAAAGAAAGAAGAAAGAAAGAAAGAAGAAAGAAAGAAGAAAGAAAGAAAGAAGAAAGAAAGAAGAAAGAAAGAAGAAAGAAAGAAGAAAGAAAGAAAGGAATAAGAAATAAAGAAAGAAGAAAGAAAGAAAGAAGGAAGAAAGAAGAAAGAATGAAAGAAGAAAGAAAGAAAGAAGAAAGAAAGAATGAAGAAACAAAGAAGAAAGAAAGATTGAAGAAAGAAAGAAGAAAGAAAGAAGAAAGAATGAAGAAAGAAAGAAGAAAGAAAAAAGAAATAAAGAAGAACGAAAGAAGAAAGAAAGAAAGAAGAAAGAAAGAAGAAAGAAAGAAAGAAGAAAGAAAGAAGAAAAGAGATAGAAGGAAAAAATAAAGAAAGAGGAAAGAAAGAAGAAAAAAGAAAGAAGGAAGAAAGAAAGAAAGAAGAAAGAAAGAAAGAAGAAAGAAAGAAAGAAGTAAGAAAGAAAGAAAGAAGAAAGAAAGAAGAAAGAAAGAAAGAAGAAAGAAGGAAGAAAGAAAGAATTAAGAAAGAAGTAGGAAAGAAGTAAAAAACAAGTAAGAAAGAAGTAAGAAAGAAGAAAGAAATAAGAAGGAAAGAAGAAAGAAAGAAGAAAGAAAGAAGAAAGAAGAAAGAAAGAAAGAAGATAGAAAGAAAGATGAAACAAAGAAGAAAGAAAGAAGAAAGAAAGAAGAAAGAAGAAAGAAAGAAGAAAGAAAGAAGAAAGAAAGAAAGAAGATAGAAAGAAAGATGAAACAAAGAAGAAAGAAAGAAGAAAGAAAGAAGAAAGAAGAAAGAAAGAAGAAAGAAAGAACGAAGAAAGAAAGAAGAAAGAAGAAAGAAAGAAAGAAAAGAAAGAAGGAAGAAAGAAAGAAAGAAGAAATAAATAAGAAGGAAAGAAGAAGGAATGAAGAAAGAAAGAAGAAAGAAGAAAGAAAGAAAGAAGAAAGAAAGAAAGGAGAAACAAAGAAGAAAGAAAGAAAGAAGAAAGAAAGAAGAAAGAAAGAAGAAAGAAGAAAGAAAGAAAGAAGAAAGAAAGAAAGAAGAAAGAAAGAAAGAAAGAATAAGAAAGAAAGAAGAAAGAAAGAAGAAAGAAAGAAAGAAGAAAGAAAGAAGAAAGAAAGAAGAAACAAAGAAAGAAGGAAAAAAGAAAGAAAGAAGAAAGAAAGGACAAAAAAGATAGAAGGAAGAAAGAAAGAAAGAAGAAATAAAGAAGAAAGAAAGAAGTAAAAAAGAGGAAAGATAGAAGAAAGAGAAAGAAAGAAGAAAGAAAGAAAGAATAAAGAAGAAAGAAAGAAGAAAGAAAGAAGAAAGAAAGTAGGAAGAAAGAAAGAAGAAAGAAAGAAAGAAGAAAGAAGAAAGAATGAAAGAAGAAAGAAAGAAGAAAGAAAGAACGAAGAAAGAACGAAGAAAGAAGAAAGAAAGAAGAAAGAAAGAAGTAAGACAGAAGTAAGAAAGAAGAAAGAAGAAAGAAAAAAGAAAGAAAGAAGAAAGAAGAAGAAAGTAAGAAGAAAGAAAGAAGAAAGAAGAAAGAAAAAGGAAAGAAGAAAGAAATAAGAAAGAAAGAAGAAAGAAAGAAGAAAGAACAAAGAACAAAGAAAGAAGAAAGAAAGAAGAAAGAATGAAGAAAGAAAGAAGAAAGAAAGAAAGAAAGAAAGAAAAAAAGAAGATAGAAAGAAAGATGAAGAAAGAAGAAAGAAAGAAGAAACAAAGAAAGAAGAAAGAAAGAATGAGAAAGAAAGAAGGAAGAAAGAGGAAAAAAGAATAAACGAAGAAAAAAGTAAGAACAAAGAGAGAAAGAAGAAAGAAGAAAGAAAGAAGAAAGAAAGTAAGAAGAAGAAAGAAGGAAGAAAGAAAGAAGGAAGAAAGAAGAAAGAGGTAAGAAAGAAAGAAGAAAGAAGAAGAAGAAAGAAGAAAGAAGAATGAAGAAAGAAGAAGAAGAAAGAAGAAAGAAGAAAGAAGAATGAAGAAAGAAGAAAGAAGAAAGAGAAAGAAGAAAGAAGAAAGAAGAAAGAAAGAAGATAGAAAAAGAAAGAAAGAAAGAAGAAAGAAAGAAGAAAGAAGTAAGAAAGAAGTAAGAAAGAATTTAGAAAGAAGTAAGAAAGAAGTAACAAAGAAAGAAAAAAGAAAGAAGAAAGAATTAAGAAAGAAAGTATAAAGAAAGAACAAAGAAAGAAGGAAGAAAGAAAAAAGAAAAAAGAAAGAAACAAAGAAGAAAGAAGAAAGAAAGAAAGAAGTAAGGAGTAAGAATGAAGAAAGAAAAAAGAAAGAAGAAAGAAAGTAGAGAGAATAAAGAAATGAGAAAGAAACAAGAAAGAAAGAAGAAAGAAAGAAAGAAAGAAACAAAGAAAGAAAGAAAGAAAGAAAGAAAGAGAGAAAGAAAGAAAGAAGATAGAAAAAATGAAAGAAGAAATAAAGAAGACAGAAGGAAGAAAGAACAAAGAAAGAAGAAAGAAAGAAGAAAGGAAGAAAGAAGAAAGAAGAAAGAAAGAAGAAAGAAGAAAGAAAGAAGAAGAAAGAAAGAAGAAAGAAAGAAGAAAGAAAGAAAGAAGAAAGAATTAAGAAAGAAGAAAGAAAGAAGAAAGAAAGAAGAAAGAGAAGAAAGAAAGAAGAAAGAAAGAAAGAAAGAAAGAAAGAAAGAAAGAAAGGAAGAATATAGAAAGAAAGATGAAAGTAAGAAAGAAGAAAGAAAGAAGAAAGAAAGAAAGAAAGTAGGAAGGAAGAAAGAAGAAAGAAAGAAGGAAGAAGGAAGAAAAAAGAATAAAGAAAGAAAAAAAGTAAGAAGAAAGAGAGAAAGACGATAGAAGAAAGAAAGAAGAAAGAAAGAAGAATGAAAGAAAGAAATGAAGAAGAAAGAAAGAAGAGAGAACTTAGAAAGAAAGAAGAAAGAAAGAAAGAAGAAAGAAGAAAGAAAAAAGAAAGAAAGAAGAAAGAAAGAAGAATGAAAGAAAGAAATTAAGAAGAAAGAAAGAAAGAAGAAAGAAAGAAGAATTAAAGAGGAAAGAAGTAAGAAAAAAGTAAAAAGAAAGAAGAAAGAAAGGAGAAAGGAATAAGAAAGAAAGAAGAAAGAAAGAAATAACAAAGAAGAAGTAAGAAAGAATTAAGAAAGAAGGAAGAAAGAAAGAAGAAAGAAGAAGAAAGAAGAAAGAGAGTAGAAAGAAGAAATAAAGAAGAAAGAAATAATAAAGAAAGAAGAAAGAAAGAAGAAAGAAAGGAGAAAGAAAGAAGAGAAAAGTAAGAAAGAAAGAAGAAAGAAAGAAGAAAGAAAGGAAGAAGAAAGAAAGAAGTAAGAAAGAGGAAAGAAAGAAAAAAAAAGAATAAACAAAGAAAGAAAGAAAGAAGAATGAAAGAAAGAAATTAAGAAGAAAGAAAGAAGGAAGAAAGAAGAAAGAAAGAAAGGAATAAAGAAGAAAGAAAGAAGAAAGAGAGGAAGAAGTAAGAAAGAAGAAAGAAAGAAAGAAGAAGAGAGAAAGAAGAAACAAAGAAATAAGAAAGAAGAATGAAGTAATAAAGAAAGAAGTAAGAAGTAAGAAGTAAGAAAGAAAGAAGTAAGTTGTAAGAAAGAAGTAAGAAAGAAAGAAGAAAGAAAGGAAGAAGAAATGAAGAAGAAATGAAGAATAAAGAAAGAAGAAAGAAAGAAAGAAGAAAGAAAGAAGAAAGAAAGAAGTAAGAAAGAAGTAAAAAGAAAGAAGTAAAAAGAAAGAAGAAAGAAAGACGAAAGAAAGAAAAAAGAAAGAAGAAAGAAAAATGGACGAAAGAAAGGAAGAAGAAAGAAAGAAAGAAAGAAGAATGAAAGAAGAAAGAAAAATAAAGAAAGAAGAAAGAAAGAAAAAAGAAAGAAAGAAAAAAGAAAGAAAGAAGAAAGAAAGAAGAAAGAAAGAAGAAAGAAAGAAGAAAGAAGTAAGAAAGAAAGAAGTAAGTTGTAAGAAAGAAGTAAGAAAGAAGAAAGAAAGTAGAAAAAAAGAAAGAAAGAAGAAAGAAAGCAGAAAGAAAAAAAGAAAGAAGTAAGAAAGAAGAAAGAAAGAAGAAAGAAGAAAGAAAGAAAGAAAAAGAAAGAAGAAAAAAAGAAAGAAGAAAGAAAGAAAAAAGAAGGAGGAAAAAAAAGAAAGAAAGAAGAAAGAAGAAAGAAATAAGAAAGAAGTAAGAAAGAAAGAAGTAACCAAGAAAGAAGAAAGAAATAAGAAAGAAAGAAAGAAGAAAGAAAGAATAAAAATGAAGAAAGAAAGAAGAAAGAAAGAAGAAATAAAGGAAGAAAGAAGAATGAAAAAAAGAAGAAAGGAAGAAGAAAGAAAGAAGAATAAAGAATGAAAGAAAGAAATTAAGAAGAAAGAAAGAAAGAAGAAAGAAGAAAGAAGGAAGAAAGAAAGAAGTAAGAAAGAAAGAAGTAAGAAGTAAGAAAGAAAGAAGTAAGTTGTAAGAAAGAAGTAAGAAAGAAGAAAGAAAGAAGAAAGAAGAAAGAAAGAATAATGAAAGAAAGATATTAAGAAGAAAGAAAGAAAGAAGAAAGAAAGAAGAAAGAAGAAAGAAAGAACTAAGAAAGAAGTAAGAAAGAAGAAAGAAAGAAATATAGAAGAAAGAAAGAAGAAAGAAAGAAAGAAGAAAGAAAGAAGAAAGAAAGAAGAAAGAAAGAAGAAAGAAAGAAGTAAGAAAGAAGAAAGAAAGAAGTAAGAAAGAGGTTAGAAAGGAAGAAGAAAGAAAGAAAGAAGAAAGAAAGAAGAAAGAAAGAAGAATGAAAGAAGAAAGAAAAAGAAGAAATAAAGAAAGAAGAAAGTAGAAAGAAATAAGAAAGAAAGAAGAAAGAAAGAAGAAAGAAGGAAGAAAGAAACAAGTAAGAAAGAAGTAAGAAAGAAAGAAGAAAGAAAGAAGAAAGAAAGAAGTAACAAAGAAAGAAAGAAGAAAAAAGAATAAAGAAAGAAGAAAGAAAGGAGAAAGAAAGAAGAAAGAAAGAAAGGAATAAAGAAGAAAGAAAGAAGAAAGAGAGAAAGAAGAAAGAAAGAAGAAAGAAAGAAAGAGGAAAGAAAAAAAAGAAGAAAGAATTAAGAAAGACAGAAGAAAGAAGTAAGAAATAAAGAAGTAAGTTGTAAGAAAGAAGTAAGAAAGAAAGAAGAAAGAAAGAAAGAAGAAATGAAGAAGAAATGAAGAATAAAGAAAGAAGAAAGAAAGAAGAAAGAAGTAAGAAAGAAGTAAGAAAGAAAGAAGAAAGAAAGCAGAATGAAAGAAGAAAGAAAGAAAGAAGAAAGAATAAAAAAGAAGAAAGAAAGAAGAATGAAAGAAAGAAAGAAGAAAAAAGAAGAAAGAAAGAAGAAAGAAAGAAGAGAGAAAGAAGAAAGAAGAAAGAAAGAAAGAAGAAAGAAGGAAGAAACAAAGAAGAAAGAAAGAAGAAAGAAAGAAAGAAGAAAGAAAGAAGAAAATAGAAAGAAAGAAGAAAGAAAGAAAGAAGAAAGAAAGAATGAAGAAAGAAAGAAGAAAGAAAGAAGAAAGAAAGAAGAAAGAAAGAAGAAAGAAAGAAGAAAGAAGAAAGAAAGAAAGAAGAAAGAAAGAAGAAAGAAAGAAGAAAGAAAGAAGTTAGAAAGAAGAAAGAGAGAAAGAAGAAAGAAAGAAGAAAGAAAGAAGAAAGAAAGAAAGAAGAAAGAAAGAAAGAAAGAAAGAAAGAAGAAAGAATGAAGAAAGAATGAACAAAGAATGAACAAAGAAATAAAGAAGAAAGAAAGAAAGAAAGAAGAAAGAAAGAAGAAAGAAAGAAGAAAGAAGAAAGAAAGAAAGAAAGAAGAAAGAAAGAAAAAAAAGGAAAGAAAGAAGAAAGAAAGGAAGAAGAAAGAAAGAAGAAAGTAAGAAATAAGAAAGTAAGGAAGAAGGAAGAAAGAAAGAAGAAAGAAAGAACTAAGAAAGAAGTAAGAAAGAAGAAAGAAAGAAATATAGAAGAAAGAAAAAAGAAAGAAAGAAAGAAGAAAGAAAGAAGAAAGAAAGAAGAAAGAAAGAAGAAAGAAAGAAAGAAGTAAGAAAGAAGAAAGAAAGAAATATAGAAGAAAGAACGAAGAAAGAAAAAAAGAAGAGAGAAAGAAGAAAGAAAGAAGAAAGAAAGAAGAAAGAAAGAAGAAAGAAACAAGACAGAAGTTAGAAAGAAAGAAGTAAGAAACAAAGAAGAAAAAAGAAAGAAAGAAGAAAGAAAGAAGTAAGAAACAAGTAAGAAAGAAGTAATAAAGAAAGAAAAAAGAAAGAAAGAAGAAAGAAAAAAGAAAGAAGACAGAAAGAAGAGAGAAAGAAAGAAAGAAGAAAGAAAGAAGAAAGAAGAAAGAAAGAAAGAAGAAAGAAAGAATAAAGAAGAAAGAAAGAAGAAAGAAGAAAGAAAGAAGAAAGAAAGAAAGAAGAAAGAAAGAAGAAAGAAAGAAGAAAGAAATAAGAAAGAAAGAAGAAAGGAAGAAGAAAGGAAGAAGAAATGAAGAAAGAAGAAAGAAAGAACGAAGAAAGAAAGAAGAAAGAAAGAAGAAAGAAAGAAAGAAGAAAGAAGAAAGAAAGAAGAAAGAAGAAAGGAAGAACAAAGTAAGAAGTAGGAAAGTAGAAAGAAAGAAGAAAGAAAAAAGAAAGAAAGAAAGAAGAAAGAAAGAAGAAAGAAAGAGGAAAGAAGTAAGAGAGAAAGAAGAAAGAAAGAAGAAAGAAAGAAAGAATTAAGGAAGAAGAAAAAAAGAAAGAAGAAAGAAAGAAAGAAAGAAGAAAGAAAGAAGAAAGAAAGAACAAAGAAAGAAGAAAGAAAGAAGAAAAAGAAGAAAGAAAGAAGAAGGAAAGTAGGAAGGAAGAAAGAAGGAAGAAAGAAAGAAGGAAGAAAGAAGACAGAGGTAAGAAAGAAAGAAGAAAGAAGAAAGAAAGAAGAAAGAAGAAAGAAGAAAGAAGAAAGAAGAAAGAAGAAAGAAGAAAGAAGAAAGAAGAAAGAAGAAAGAAGAAAGAAGAAAGAAGAAAGAGAAAGAAGAAAGAAGAAAGAAGAAAGAAAGAAGATAGAAAAAGAAAGAAAGAAAGAAGAAAGAAAGAAGAAAGAAGTAAGAAAGAAGTAAGAAAGAAGTTAGAAAGAAGTAAGAAAGAAGTAACAAAGAAAGAAGAAAGAAAGAAGAAAGAATTAAGAAAGAAAGAAGAAAGAAAGAAGAAAGAAAGAAGAAAGAAAGAAAGAAGAAAGAGGAAAGAAAGAATAAAGACAGAAGAAAGAAAGTATAAAGAAAGAACAAAGAAAGAAGGAAGAAAGAAAAAAGAAAAAAGAAAGAAAAAAAGAAGAAAGAAGAAAGAAAGAAAGAAGTAAGTAGTAAGAATGAAGAAAGAAAAAAGAAAGAAGAAAGAAAGTAGAGAGAATAAAGAAATGAGAAAGAAACAAGAAAGAAAGAAAGAAGAAAGAAAGAAAGAAAGAAAGAAAGAAAGAAAGAAAGAAAGAAAGAAAGAAAGAAAGAAGATAGAAAAAATGAAAGAAGAAATAAAGAAGATAGAGGGAAGAAAGAACAAAGAAAGAAGAAAGAAAGAAGTATGAAAGAAGTAAGATAGAAGTAAGAAATATGTAAGAAAGAAAGAAGAAAGAGAGAAGAAAGAAAGAAGAAAGAAAGAATAAAGAAAGAAAGAAGAAAGAAGAAAGAAAGAAGAAAGAAGAAAGAAAGAAGAAGAAAGAAAGAAGAAAGAAAGAAGAAAGAAAGAAAGAAGAAAGAATTAAGAAAGAAGAAAGAAAGAAGAAAGAAAGAAGAAAGAGAAGAAAGAAAGAAGAAAGAAAGAAAGAAAGAAAGAAAGAAAAAAAGAATATAGAAAGAAAGATGAAAGAAAGAAGAAAGTAAGAAAGAAGAAAGAAAGAAGAAAGAAAGAAAGAAAGTAGGAAGGAAGAAAGAAGAAAGAAAGAAGGAAGAAGGAAGAAAAAAGAATAAAGAAAGAAAAAAAGTAAGAAGAAAGAGAGAAAGAAGATAGAAGAAAGAAAGAAGAAAGAAAGAAGAATGAAAGAAAGAAATGAAGAAGAAAGAAAGAAGAGAGAACTTAGAAAGAAAGAAGAAAGAAAGAGAAGAAAGAAGAAAGAAAAAAGAAAGAAAGAAGAAAGAAAGAAGAATGAAAGAAAGAAATTAAGAAGAAAGAAAGAAAGAAGAAAGAAAGAAGAATTAAAGAAGAAAGAAGTAAGAAAAAAGTAAAAAAGAAAGAAGAAAGAAAGGAGAAAGGAAGAAGAAAGAAAGAAGAAAGAAAGAAATAACAAAGAAGAAGTAAGAAAGAATTAAGAAAGAAGGAAGAAAGAAAGAAGAATGAAAGAAGAAAGAAGAAAGAGAGTAGAAAGAAGAAATAAAGAAGAAAGAAATAATAAAGAAAGAAGAAAGAAAGAAGAAAGAAAGGAGAAAGAAAGAAAAGTAAGAAAGAAAGAAGAAAGAAAGAAGAAAGAAAGGAAGAAGAAAGAAAGAAGTAAGAAAGAGGAAAGAAAGAAAAAAAAAGAATGAACAAAGAAAGAAAGAAAGAAGAATGAAAGAAAGAAATTAAGAAGAAAGAAAGAAGGAAGAAAGAAGAATGAAAGAAAGAAATTAAGAAGAAAGAAAGAAGAAAGAAAGAAAGAAGATAGAAAGAAGGAAGAAAGAAAGAAGAAAGAAAGAAGAAAGAAAGAAGAAAGAAAGAAGAAAGAAAGAAAGGAATAAAGAAGAAAGAAAGAAGAAAGAGAGGAAGAAGTAAGAAAGAAGAAAGAAAGAAAGAAGAAAGAGAGAAAGAAGAAACAAAGAAATAAGAAAGAAGAATGAAGTAAGAAAGAAAGAAGTAAGTTGTAAGAAAGAAGTAAGAAAGAAAGAAGAAAGAAAGAAAGAAGAAATGAAGAAGAAATGAAGAATAAAGAAAGAAGAAAGAAAGAAGAAAGAAGTAGGAAAGAAGTAAGAAAGAAAGAAGAAAGAAAGCAGAATGAAAGAAGAAAGAAAGAAAGAAGAAAGAATGAAAAAGAAGAAAGAAAGAAGAATGAAAGAAAGAAAGAAGAAAAAAGAAGAAAGAAAGAAGAAAGAAAGAAGAGAGAAAGAAGAAAGAAGAAAGAAAGAAAGAAGAAAGAAAGAAAGAAGAAACAAAGAAGAAAGAAAGAAGAAAGAAGGAAGAAAGAAAGAAGAAAGAAAGAAGAAAGAATGAAAGAAAGAAGGAAAAAGAAAAAGAAGAAAGAAAGAAAGAAGAAAGAAAGAAGAAAGAAAGAATTAAGAAAGAAGTAAGAAAGAAGGAAGAAAGAAGGAAGAAACAAAGAAGAAAGAAAGAAGAAAGAAAGAAAGAAGAAAGAAAGAAGAAAATAGAAAGAAAGAAGAAAGAAAGAAAGAAGAAAGAAAGAATGAAGAAAGAAAGAAGAAAGAAAGAAGAAAGAAAGAAGAAAGAAAGAAGAAAGAAAGAAGAAAGAAAGAAGAAAGAAAGAAGAAAGAAGAAAGAAAGAAAGAAGAAAGAAAGAAGAAAATAAGAAGAAAGAAAGAAGTTAGAAAGAAGAAAGAGAGAAAGAAGAAAGAAAGAAGAAAGAAAGAAGAAAGAAAGAAAGAAGAAAGAAAGAAGGAAAGAAGAAAGAATGAAGAAAGAATGAACAAAGAATGAACAAAGAAATAAAGAAGAAAGAAAGAAAGAAAGAAGAAAGAAAGAAGAAAGAAAGAAGAAAGAAAGAAGAAAGAAAGAAAGAAAGAAGAAAGAAAGAAAGAAGAAAGAAAGAAGAAAGAAAGAAGAAAGAAAGAAGAAAGAAAGAAAGAAGTAAGAAAGAAGAAAGAAAGAAGTAAGAAAGAGGTAAGAAAGTAAGAAGAAAGAAAGAAAGAAGAAAGAAAGAAATATAGAAGAAAGAAAGAAGAAAGAAAAAAAGAAGAGAGAAAGAAGAAAGAAAGAAGAAAGAAAGAAGAAAGAAAGAAGAAAGAAACAAGACACGTTAGAAAGAAAGAAGTAAGAAACAAAGAAGAAAAAAGAAAGAAAGAAGAAAGAATGGAAGAAGAAAGAAAGAAGAAAGTAAGAAATAAGAAAGAAAGGAAGAAGGAAGAAAGAAAGAAGAAAGAAAGAACAAAGAAAGAAGTAAGAAAGAAGAAAGAAAGAAATATAGAAGAAAGAAAGAAGAAAGAAAGAAAGAAGAAAGAAAGAAGAAAGAAAGAAGAAAGAAAGAAGAAAGAAACAAGACACGTTAGAAAGAAAGAAGTAAGAAACAAAGAAGAAAAAAGAAAGAAAGAAGAAAGAATGGAAGAAGAAAGAAAGAAGAAAGTAAGAAATAAGAAAGAAAGGAAGAAGGAAGAAAGAAAGAAGAAAGAAAGAACAAAGAAAGAAGTAAGAAAGAAGAAAGAAAGAAATATAGAAGAAAGAAAGAAGAAAGAAAGAAAGAAGAAAGAAAGAAGAAAGAAAGAAGAAAGAAAGAAGAAAGAAAGAAAGAAGTAAGAAAGAAGAAAGAAAGAAGTAAGAAAGAGGTAAGAAAGTAAGAAGAAAGAAAGAAAGAAGAAAGAAAGAAATATAGAAGAAAGAAAGAAGAAAGAAAAAAAGAAGAGAGAAAGAAGAAAGAAAGAAGAAAGAAAGAAGAAAGAAAGAAGAAAGAAACAAGACACGTTAGAAAGAAAGAAGTAAGAAACAAAGAAGAAAAAAGAAAGAAAGAAGAAAGAAAGAAGTAAGAAACAAGTAAGAAAGAAGTAATAAAGAAAGAAAAAAGAAAGAAAGAAGAAAGAAAAAAGAAAAAAGACAGAAAGAAGAGAGAAAGAAAGAAAGAAGAAAGAAAGAAGAAAGAAGAAAGAAAGAAAGAAGAAAGAAAGAATAAAGAAGAAAGAAAGAAGAAAGAAGAAAGAAAGAAGAAAGAAAGAAAGAAGAAAGAAAGAAGAAAGAAAGAAGAAAGAAATAAGAAAGAAAGAAGAAAGGAAGAAGAAAGGAAGAAGAAATGAAGAAAGAAGAAAGAAAGAACGAAGAAAGAAAGGAGAAAGAAAGAAGAAAGAAAGAAAGAAGAAAGAAGAAAGAAAGAAGAAAGAAGAAAGGAAGAACAAAGTAAGAAGTAGGAAAGTAGAAAGAAAGAAGAAAGAAAAAAGAAAGAAAGAAAGAAGAAAGAAAGAAGAAAGAAAGAATAAAGAAAGAGGAAAGAAGTAAGAGAGAAAGAAGAAAGAAAGAAAGAAGAAAGAAAGAAAGAAGTAAGGAAGAAGAAAAAAGAAAGAAGAAAGAAAGAAAAAAAGAAGAAAGAAAGAAGAAAGAAAGAAGAAAGAAAGAAGAAAGAAAGAAGAAAAAGAAGAAAGAAAGAAGAAGGAAAGTAGGAAGGAAGGAAGAAAGAAAGAAAGAAAGAAAGAAGAAAGAAAGAAAGAAAAGAAAGAAGGAAGAAAGAAAGAAAGAAGAAAGAAAGAAGAAAGAAAGAAGAAAGAAAGAAGAAAGAAGAAAGAAAGAAGAAAGAGAGAAAGAAAGAAGAAAGAAAGAAGAAACAAAGAAATAAGAAAGAAAAAAGAAGAAAGAAAGAAAGAAGAAAGAAAGAGGAAAGAATAAAGTAAGAAAGAAGTAAGAAAGAAAGATGAAAGAAAGAAGAAAGTAGAAAGAAGAAAGTAAGAAAGAAGAAAGAAAGAAGAAATAAAGAAGAACGAAAGAAGAAAGAAAGGAGAAAGAAAGTAGAAAGAAAGAAAGAAGAAAGAAAGAAGAAAAAAGAAAGAAGAAAGAAAGAAAGAAAGAAAGAAAGAAAGAAGAAAGAAAGTATAAAGAAAGAAGAAAGAAAGAGGAAAGAAAGAGGAAAGAAGTAAGAGAGAAAGAAGAAAGAAAAAAAGAAAGAAGAAAGAAAGAAAGAAGTAATGAAGAAGAAAGAAAGAAAGAATAAAGAAGAAAGAAAGAAGAATGAAAGAAGAAAGAAAGAAGAAAGAAAGAAAAATATAGAAGAAAGAAGAAAGAAAGAAAGAAGGAAGAAAGAAGAAAGAAAGAAAGAAGAAAGAAAGAAGAAAGAAAGAATGAAGAAACAAAGAAGAAAGAAAGAATGAAGAAAGAAAGAAGAAAAGAGAAAGAAGGAAAAAAGAAAGAAAGAGGAAAGAAAGAAGAAAAAAGAAAGAAGGAAGAAAGAAAGAAAGAAGAAAGAAGAAGAAAGAAAGAAAGAAAGAAAGAAAGAAAGAAAGAAAGAAAGAAAGAAAGAAAGAAAGAAAGAAAGAAAGAAAGAAAGAAAGAAAGAAAAAATAAAGTAAGAAAGAAGAAAAAAGAAGAAAGAAAGAAGAAATTAAGAAGAAAGAAAGAAGAAAGAAAGCAGAAAGAAGGAAGAAAGAAAGAAGAAAGATAGAAGAAAGAAAAAGAAAGAAAGAAGAAAGAAATTAGGAAGAAGGAAAGAAAGAAGAAAGAAAGAATAAAGAAGAAAGAAAGAAGAAAGAAAGAAGAAAGAAAGTAGGAAGAAAGAAAGTAGAAAGAAAGAAAGAAGAAAGAAGAAAGAAAGAAAGAAGGAAGAAAGAAGTAAGAAAGAAGAAATAAAAAAGAAAGAAAGAAGAAAGAAAGAAGAAACAAAGAAATAAGAAAGAAAGAAGAAAGAAAGAAAGAAGAAAGAAAGAAGTAAGAAAGAAGTAAGAAAGAAGAAAGAAAGAAGAAAGAAAGAAGAAAGTAAGAAGAAAGAAAGAGGAAAGAGAAGAAAGAATAAAGAAAGAAGAAAGAAAGAAGGAAGAAAAAAGGAAGAAAGAAGGAAGAAATAAAGAAGAAAGAAAAAAGAAATAAAGAAGAATGAAAGAAGAAAGAAAGAAAGAAGAAAGAAAGTAGAAAGAAAGAAAGAAGAAAGAAAGAAGAAAAAAGAAAGAAGGAAAAAAGAAAGAAGAAAGAAAGAAGAAAAAAGAAAGAAGGAAGAAAGAAAGTAAGAAGAAAGAAAGAAGAAAGAAAGAAGAAAGAAAGAAAGAAAGAAAGAATAAAGAAAGAAAGAAGAAAGAAAGAAAGAGGAAAGAAAGAGGAAAGAAAGAAGAAAGAAAGAAGAAAGAAAGAAGAAAGAAAGAAGAAAGAAAGAGGAAAGAAGTAAGAGAGAAAGAAGAAAGAAAGAAAGAAGAAAAAGAAAGAAGTAAGGAAGAAGAAATAAAGAAAGAATAAAGAAAGAAGAAAGAAAGAAGAATGAAAGAAGAAAGAAAGAAGAAAGTAAGAAGAAAGATAGAAGAAAAAAGAAGAAAGAAAGAAGAAAGAAAGAAAGAAGAAAGAAAGAAAGAATAAAGAAGAAAGAAAGAAGAAAGAAAGGAAGAAGAAAGAAAGAAGAAAGAAAGAAGAAAGAAAGAAGGAATGAAGGAAGGAAGAATGAAAGAGAGAAAGAAAGAAAGAAAGAAAGAAGAAAGATAGAAAGAAAAGAAAGAAGGAAGAAAGAAAGAAAGAAGAAATAAAGAAGAAAGAAAGAATTAAGAAAGAAGTAAGAAAGAAGTAAAAAAGAAGTAAGAAAGAAGTAAGAAAGAAGAAAGGTAGAAGGAAAGAAGAAAGAAAGAAGAAAGAAGAAAGAAAGATAGAAGAAAGAAAGAAAGAATGAAAGAAGAAAGAAAGAAGAAAGAAAGAAGAAAGAAAGAAGAAAGAAGAAAAAAGAAAGAAGAAAGAAAGAAAGAAGAAAGAAAGAAAGAAAGAAGAAAGAAAAAAAAGAAAGAAGAAAGAAAGAAAGAAAAAAAGAAGAAAGAGAAGAAAAAAGAAAGAAAGAAAGAAGAAAGAAAGAAAGAAAGAAGAAAGAAAGAAGAAAGAAAGAAGAAAGAAAGAAAGAAAGAAAGAAGAAAGAAAGAAGAAAAAAGAAAGAAAGAAGAAACAAAGAAGAAGAAAGAAAGAAGAAAGAAAGAAATAAGAAAGAAAGAAAGAAGAAAGAAAGAAAGAAGAAAGAAAGAAGAAAGAAAGAAGAAAGAAAGAAAGAAGAAAGAAAGAACGAAGAAAAAATGAAGAAAGAAGGAAGAAAGAAAGAAGAAAGAAAGAAGAAAGAAAGAAGAAATAAAGAAGAACGAAAGAGGAGAGAAAGAAAGAAGAAAGAAAGTAGAAAGGAAGAAAGAAGAAAGAAAGAATAAATAAGAAAGAAGGAAAAAAGAAAGAAAGAAGAAAGAAAGAAGAAAAAAGAAAGAAGGAAGAAATAAAGAAAGAAAGAAAGAAGAAAGAAAGAAAGAATAAAGAAGAAAGAAAGAAGAAAGAAAGAAGAATGAAAGAAGTAAGAAAGAAGTAAGAAAGAAGTAAACAGAAAGAAGAAAGAAGAGAGAAAGAAGAAAGAAAGAAGAAAGAAAGAAAGAATAAAGAAAGAAGAAAGAAGTAAGAAAGAAAGAAGAAAGAAAGAAGAAAGAAAGAAAGAAGTAAGAAAGAAGAAAGGAAGAAGAAAGGAAGAAGAAAGAAGCAAAGAAGAAAGAAAGAAGAAAGAGAGAAATAAAGAAGAATGAAAGAAGAAAGAAAGAAGAAAGAATGAAAGACTAAAGAAACAAGAAAGAAAGAAGAAAGAAAGCAGAAAGAAAGAAGAAAAAAGTAGAAAGGAATAAGAAAGAAAGAAAGAAGAAAGAAAGAAGAAAGAAGAAAGGAAGAACAAGGAAAGAAGTAGGAAATTAGAAAGAAAGAAGAAAGAAAAAAGAAAGAAAGAAAGAAGAAAGAAAAAAGAAAGAAAGAAGAAAGAAAGAAGAAAGAAAGAAGAAAGAAAGAAGAAAGAAAGAAGAAAGAAAGAGGAAAGAAGTAAGAGAGAAAGAAGAAAGAAAGAAGAAAGAAAGAAAGAAGTAAGGAAGAAGAAAGAAAGAAAGAAGAAAGAAAGAAGAAAGAAAGAAAGAACAAAGAAAGAAGAAAGAAAGAAAGAAAGAAAGAAAGAAGAAAGAAAGAAGAAACAAAGAAATAAAGAAAGAAAGAAGAAAGAAAGAAGAAAGAAAGAAGAAATAAGGAAGAATGAAAGAAGAAAGAAAGATAGAAGAAAGAAAGTAGAGAGAAAGAAAGAAGAAAGAAAGAAGAAAGAAACAAGAAAGAAAAAAGGAATTAAGAAAGAAAGAAAGAAAGAAAGAAAGAAAGAAAGAAAGAAGAAAGAAAGAAAGAAAAGAAAGAAGGAAGAAAGAAAGAAAGAAGAAAGAAAGAAGAGAGAAAGAAGAAAGAAAGAAGAAAGAAAGAATAAAGAAAGAAGTAAGAAAGAAGTAAGAAAGGAAGAAGAAAGAAAGACAGAAGAAATAAAGAAGAAAGAAACAAGAAAGAAAGAAGGAAGGAAGAAAGAAAGAAAGAAAGAAGAAGGAAAGAAGAAAGAAAGAAAGAAGAATGAAAGAAGAAAGAAAAAAGAAAGAAAGAAGAAAGAAAAAAAGAAGAAAGAAAGAAGAAAGAAAGAAGAAAGAAAGAATAAAGAATGAAGTAAGAAAGAAGTAAGAAAGAAGTAAGAAAGAAAGAAGAAAGAAAGAAGAAAGAAACAAGAAAGAAAGAAGGAAGGAAGGAAGAAAGAAGAAAGAAAGGAAGAAGAAAGAAAGAAAGAAATAAAGAAGGAAGAAAGAAAGAAGAAAGAAAGAAGTAAGAAAGAAGTAAGAAAGACGTAAAAAAGAAGTAAGAAAGAAGTAAGAAAGAAGAAAGAAAGAAGAAAGAAAGAAGAAAGAAAGAAGAAAGAAGAAAGAAAGAAAGAAGAAAGAAAGAAAGAAGAAACAAAGAAGAAAGAAAGAAAGAAGAAAAAAAGAAGAAAAAAAGAAGAAAGAAGAAAGAAAGTAAGAAGAAAAGAAGAAGAAAGAAAGAAACAAGAAAGAAAGAAGGAATGAAGGAAGAAAGAAAGAAAGAAAGAAAGAAGAAAGAAAGAAAGTAAAGAAAGAAGGAAGAAAGAAAGAAAGAAGAAATAAAGAAGAAAGAAAGAAGTAAGAAAGAAGTAATAAAGAAGTAAAAAAGAAGTAAGAAAGAAGTAAGAAAGAAGAAAGAAATAAGAAAGAAAGAAGAGAGAAAGAAGAAAGAAGAAAGAAAGAAAGAAGAAAGAAAGAAAGAAGAAACAAAGAAGAAAGAAGAAAAAAAGTAGAAAAAAAGAAGAAAGAAGAAAGAAAGAAGAAAAAAAGAAAGAAAAAAGAAAGAAGAAAGAAAGAAACAAGAAAGAAAGAAAGAAGAAAGAAGAAAGAAAGTATAAAGAAAAAAGTAAGAAAGAAGAAAGAAAGAAAGAAGAAATAAAGAAGAAAGAAAGAAAGAAGAAAGAAAGAAGAAAGGAAGAAGAAAGAAAGAAAGAAGAAAAAAAGAAGAAAGAAAGAAAGAAGACAGACAGTAGAAAGAAAGAAAGAAGAAAGAAAGAAAGAAGAAAGAAAGAAAGAAGAAAGAAAGAAGAAAGAAAGAAGAAAGAAAGAAGAAAGAAAGAAATAAGATATAAAGAAAGAAGAAAGAAAGAAAGAAGAAAGAAAGGAGAAAGAAAGAAAGAAGACAGACAGTAGAAAGAAAGAAAGAAGAAAGAAAGAAAGAAGAAAGAAAGAAAGAAGAAAGAAAGAAAGAAGAAAGAAAAAAGAAAGAAAGAAGAAAGAAAGAAAGAAAAAAGAAGAAAGAAAGAAGAAAAAAGAAAGAAAAAGAAAGAAAGAAAGAAGAAAGAAAGAAGAAAGAAATAATTAAGAAAGAAGTAAGAAAGAAGGAAGAATGAAGGAAGAAAGAAAGAAGAAAGAAGAAAGAAAGAAGAAAGAAAGAATTAAGAAAGAAGTAAGAAAGAAGGAAGAATGAAGGAAGAAAGAAAGAAGAAAGAAAGAAGAAAGAAAGAAAGAAGAAAGAAAGAAGAAAGTGAAAGAAAGAAGAAAATAGAAAGAAAGAAGAAAGAATGAATGAAGAAAGAAAGAAGAAAGAAAGAAAGAAGAAAGAAAGAAGAAAGAAAGAAGAAAAAGAAGTTAGAAAGAAGAAAGAAAGAAGAAAGAAAGAAGAAAGAACGAAGAAAGAAAGAAGAAAGAAAGAAAGAAGAAAGAAATAAAGAAAGAAGAAAGAATGAAGAAAGAATGAACAAAGAATGAACAAAGAAATAAAGAAGAAAGAAAGAAAGAAAGAAGAAAGAACCAAGAAAAAAGAAAGAAAGAAGAAAGAAAGGAAGAAGAAAGAAAGAAGAAAGAAAGAAATAAGAGAGAAAGGAGGAAGAAAGAAAGAAAGAAGAAAGAAAGAAGAAAGAAAGAACTAAGAAAGAAGAAAGAAAAAGAAAGAAAGTAATATAGAAGAAAGAAAGAAGAAAGAAAGAAAGAAGAAAGAAAGAAAGAAGAAAGAAAGGAGAAAGAAAGAAGAAAGAAAGAAGAAAGAAAGAAAAAAGAAAGAGGAAAGAAGTAAGAGAGAAAGAAGAAAGAAAGAAAGAAGAATGAAAGAAAGAAGTAAGGAAGAAGAAAGAAAGAATAAAGAAAGAAGAAAGAAAGAAGAATGAAAGAAGAAAGAGAGAAGAAAGATAGAAGAAAGAAAGAAGAAATAAAGAAGAACGAAAGAAGAAAGAAGAAAGAAAGAAGAAAAAAGAAAGAAGGAAGAAAGAAAGAAAGAAAAAGAAAGAAAAAAAGAATAAAGAAGAAAGAAAGAAGAAAGAAAGAATAATAAAAGAAGAAATAAAGAAGAAAGAAAGAAGAAAGATAGAAGAAAGAAAGAAGAAAGAAAGAAGAAAGAAAGAAAAAAGAAAGAAAGAAAGAATAAAGAAAGAAGAAAGAAGAAAGAAAGAACGAAGAAAGAAAGAAGAAATAAGAAAGAAAGAAGAAATAAAGTAGGAAGAAAGAAAGAAGAAAGAAAGAAAGAAGAAAGAAAGAAGAAAGAAAGAAGAAAGAAAGAAGAAGAAAGAAGAAAGAAAGAAGAAAGAAAGAAAGAAAAAAGAAAGAAAGAAGAAAGAAAGAAGAAAGAAAGAAGAAAGAAAGAAAAAAGAAAGAAAGAAGACAGAAAAAAAGAAGAAAGAAAGAAGAAAGAAACAAGAAAGAAAGAAGGAAGGAAGGAAGAAAGAAAGAAAGAAAGAAGAAAGAAAGAAGTAAGAAAGAAGTAAGAAAGAAGTAAAAAATAAAGAAGAAAGAAAGACAGAAGAAAGAAAGAAGAGAGAAAGAAGAAAGAAAGAAGAAAGAAAGAAAGAATAAAGAAAGAAGTAAGAAAGGAAGAAGAAAGAAAGAAGAAAGAAAGAAAGAAGAATGAAAGAAGAAAGAAAAAAGAAAGAAGAAAGAAAGAAAGAAGAAAGAAAGAAGAAAGAAAGAAGAAAGAAAGAAAGAAAGAATAAAGAAAGAAGTAAGAAAAAAGTAAGAAAGAAGTAAGAAAGAAGTAAAAAAGAAGTAAGAAAGAAGTAAGAAAGAAGAAAGAAAGAAGAAAGAAAGAAGAAAGAAAGAAGAAAGAAGAAAGAAAGAAGAAAGAAAGAAGTAACAAAGAAGAAAGAAAGAAAGAAGAAAAAAAGAAGAAAAAAAGAAGAAGGAAGAATGAAAGAAAGAATAAATAAAGAAGTAAGAAAGAAAGAAGAAAGAAAGTAGAAAGAAACAAGAAAGAAAGAAGGAATGAAGGAAGAAAGAAAGAAAAAAAGAAAGAAGAAAGAAAGAAAGTAAAGAAAGAAGAAAGAAAGAAAGAAGAACGAAAGAAGAAAGAAAGAAGAAAGAAAGAAAGAATAAAGAAAGACGTAAGAAAAAAGTAAGAAAGAAGTAAGAAAGAAGTAAAAAAGAAGTAAGAAAGAAGTAAGAAAGAAGAAAGAAAGAAGAAAGAAAGAAGAGAGAAAGAAGAAAGGAGAAAGAAAGAAAGAAGAAAGAAAGAAATAAGAAACAAAGAAGAAAGAAAGAAGAAAAAAAGAAGAAAAAAAGAATTAAGAAGAAAGAAAGAAGAAAGAAAGAAAGAATAAAGAAAGAAGAAAGAAAGAAACAAAAAAGAAAGAAAGAAGAAAGAAAGAAAGAAAGAATAAAGAAAGAAGTAAGAAAGAAGTAAGAAAGAAAGAAGAAAGAAAGTAGAAAGAAACAAGAAAGAAAGAAGGAATGAAGGAAGAAAGAAAGAAAGAAGAAACAAAGAAAGTAAAGAAAGAAGGAAGAAAGAAAGAAAGAAGAAATAAAGAAGAAAGAAAGAAGAAAGAAAGAAGTAAGAAAGAAGTAAAAAAGAAGTAAGAAAGAAGTAAGAAAGAAGAAAGAAAGAAGAAAGAAAGAAGAAAGAAAGAAGAAAGAAGAAAGAAAGAAAGAAGAAAGGAAGAAGAAAGAAAGAAGAAAGAAAGAAGAAAAAAGAAAGATTGAAGAAAGAAAGAAGAAAGAAAGAAGAAAGAAAGAATGAAGAAAGAAAGAAGAAAGAAAGAAGAAAGAGTGAAGAAAGAAAGAAGAAAGAAAGAAGAAAGAAAGAAAGAAGGAAGAAAGAAAGAAGAAACAAAGAAAGAAGAAAGAAAGAAGGAAAGAAGAAAGAAAAAGAAAGAAAGAAAGAAGAAAGAAAGAAGAAAGAAAGAAATAAGAAAGAAAGAAAGAAAGAAGAAAGAAAGAAGAAAGAAAGAATTAAGAAAAAAGTAAGAAAGAAGGAAGAATGAGGGAAGAAAGAAAGAAGAAAGAAAGAAGAAAGAAAGAAGAAAGAAAGAAGAAAGAAAGAATTAAGAAAGAAGTAAGAAAGAAGGAAGAATGAAGGAAGAAAGAAAGAAGAAAGAAAGAAGAAAGAAAGAAATAAAGAAGGAAGAAAGAAAGAAGAAATAAAGAAGAAAATAAGAAGTAAGAAAGAAGTAAGAAAGAAGTAAAAAAGTAAGAAAGAAGTAAGAAAGAAGAAACAAAGAAGAAAGAAAGAAGAAAGAAAGAAGAAAGAAGAAAGAAAGAAGAAAGAAAGAAAGAAGAAACAAAGAAGAAAGAAAGAAAGAAGAAAAAAAGAAGAAAAAAGAAGAAAGAAGAAAGAAAGAAGAAAGAAAGAATAAAGAAAGAAGAAAGAAAGAAAGAAGAAAGAAAGAAAGAAGAAAGAAAGAGGAAAGAAAGAAGAAAGAAAGAAAGAATAAAGAAAGAAGTAAGAAAGAAAGAAGAAAGAAAGTAGAAAGAAACAAGAAAGAAAGAAGAAAGAAAGAAAGTAAAGAAAGAAGGAAGAAAGAAAGAAAGAAGTAAGAAAGAAGTAAGAAAGAAGTAAGAAAGAAGTAAGAAAGAAGTAAAAAAGAAGTAAGAAAGAAGTAAAAAAGAAGTAAGAAAGAAGAAAGAAGAAAGAAAGAAAGAAGAAAGAAAGAAAGAAGAAACAAAGAACAAAGAAAGAAGAAAAAAAGAAGAAAAAAAGAAGAAAGAAGAAAGAAAAAAGAAAGAAAGAAAGAATAAAGAAAGAAGAAAGAAAGAAACAAAAAAGAAAGAAAGAAGAAAGAAAGAAAGAAAGAATAAAGAAAGAAGTAAGAAAGAAAGAAGAAAGAAAGTAGAAAGAAACAAGAAAAAAAGAAGGAATGAAGGAAGAAAGAAAGAAAGAAGAAAGAAAGAAAGAAGAAAGGAAGAAGAAAGAAAGAAAGAAGAAAGAAAGGAGAAAATAGAAAGAATGAAGAAATAAAGAAAGAAGAAAGAAAGAAGAAAGAAAGAAATAAGAAAGAAATAAAGAAGAAAGAAAGAAAGAAAGAAGAAAGAAAGAAGAAAGAAAGAAGTAAGAAAGAAGTAAGAAAGAAAGAAGAAAGAAAGAAGAAAGAAAGAATGAAAGAAGAAAGAAAGAAAGAAGAAAGAAAGAAGAAAGAAAGAAGAAAGAAAGAAAGAAGGAAGAAAGAAAGAAGAAAGAAAGAAAGAAGAAAGAAAGAAGAAAGAAAGAAATAAGAAATAAAGAAAGAAGAAAGAAAGAATGAAGAAAGAAAGAAGAAAGAAAAAAGAAAGAGTGAAGAAAGAAAGAAGAAAGAAAGAAAGAAGAAAGAAAGAAAGAAGAAAGAAAAAAGAAAGAAAGAAGAAAGAAGAAAGAAAGAAAGAAGAAAGAAAGAAAGAAGAAAGAAAGAAAGAAGAAAGAAAGAAAGAAGAAAGAAAGAAGGAAAGAAGAAAGAAAAAGAAAGAAAGAAAGAAAGAAGAAAGAAAGAAGAAAGAAAGAAATAAGAAAGAAAGAAAGAAAGAAGAAAGAAAGAAAAAAGAAAGAATTAAGAAAGAAGTAAGAAAGAAGGAAGAATGAAGGAAGAAAGAAAGAAGAAAGAAAGAAGAACGAAAGAAGAAAGAAAGAATTAAGAAAGAAGTAAGAAAGAAGGAAGAAAGAAGAAAGAAAGAAGAAAGAAAGAAGAAAGAAGAAAGAAAGAAGAAAGAAAGAAAGAAGAAACAAAGAAGAAAGAAAGAAAGAAGAAAAAAAGAAGAAAAAAAGAAGAAAGAAGAAAGAAAGAAGAAAGAAAGAATAAAGAAAGAAACAAGAAAGAAACAAGAAAGAGAGAAAGAAGAAAGAAAGAGGAAAGAAAGAAGAAAGAAAGAAAGAATAAAGAAAGAAGAAAGAAAGAAAGAATAAAGAAAGAAGTAAGAAAGAAAGAAGAAAGAAAGTAGAAAGAAACAAGAAAGAAAGAAGGAATGAAGGAAGAAAGAAAGAAAGAAAGAAAGAAAGAAAGAAATTAAAGAAAGAAGGAAGAAAGAAAGAAAGAAGAAATAAAGAAGAAAGAAAGAATTAAGAAAGAAGTAAGAAAGAAGTAAGAAAGAAGAAAGAAAGAAGAAAGAAAGAAGAGAGAAAGAAGAAAGAAGAAAGAAAGAAAGAAGAAAGAAAGTAAGAAGAAAGAAAGAAAGAAGAAACAAAGAAGAAAGAAAGAAGAAAAAAAGAAGAAAAAAAAGAAGAAAGAAGAAAGAAAAAGAAAGAAAGAAAGAATAAAGAAAGAAGAAAGAAAGAAACAAAAAAGAAAGAAAGAAGAAAGAAAGAAGAAAGAAAGTAAGAATAAAGAAAGAAGTAAGAAAGAAGTAAGAAAGAAAGAAGAAAGAAAGTAGAAAGAAACAACAAAAAGAAAGAAGGAATGAAGGAAGAAAGAAAGAAAGAATAAAGAAAGAAAGAAGAAAGGAAGAAGAAAGAAAGAAAGAAGAAAGAAAGGAGAAAAAAGAAAGAATGAAGAAAGAAAGAAAGAAGAAAGAAAGAAATAAGAAAGAAAGAAAGAAGAAAGAAAGAAAGAAGAAAGAAAGAAGAAAGAAAGAAAGAAGAAAGAAAGAAGAAAGAAAGAAAGAAGAAAGAAAGAAGAAACAAAGAAAGAAAAAAGAAAGAAGAAACAAAGAATAAAGAAAGAAGAAAAAAAGAAGAAAAAAGAAGAAAGAAGAAAGAAAAAAGAAAGAAAGAAAAAGAAAGAAGAAAGAAAGAGAGAAGAAGGAAAGAAAGAAGAAAGAAAGAAGAAAGAAAGAAGAAAGAAAGAAAGAATAAAGAATGAAGTAAGAAATAAGTAAGAAAGAAAGAAGAAAGAAAGTAGAAAGAAAAATAAAGAAGAAGGAATGCAGGAAGAAAGAAAGGAAGAAAGAAAGAAGAAAGAAAGAAAGAAAAGACAGAAGGAAGAAAGAAAGAAGAAATAAAGTAGAAAGAAAGAAGTAAGAAAGAAGTAAGAAAGAAGTAAGAAAGAAGAAAGAAAGAAGAAAGAAAGAAGAAAGAAAGAAGTAATGAAGTTAGAAAGAAAGAAAGAAGAAAGAAAGAAAGAAGAAAGGAAGAAGAAAGAAAGAAAGAAGTAAGAAAGGAGAAAAAAGAAAGAATGAAGAAAGAAAGAAAGAAGAAAGAAAGAAAGAAGAAAGAAAGAAAGAAGAAAGAAAGTAAGAATAAAGAAAGAAGTAAGAAAGAAGTAAGAAAGAAAGAAGAAAGAAAGTAGAAAGAAACAAGAAAGAAAGAAAGAAGAAAGAAAGAAAGAAGAAAGGAAGAAGAAAGAAAGAAAGAAGAAAGAAAGGAGAAAAAAGAAAGAATGAAGAAAGAAAGAAAGAAGAAAGAAAGAAATAAGAAAGAAAGAAAGAAGAAAGAAAGAAAGAAGAAAGAAAGAAGAAAGAAAGAAGTAAGAAAGAAGTAAGAAAGAAATAAGAAAGAAAGAAGAAAGAAAGAAGAAAGAAAGAAAGAAGAAAGAAAGAAGAAAGAAAGAAGAAAGAAAGAAGTAAGAAAGAAAGAAGAAAGAAAGAAGAAAGAAAGAAAGAAGAAAGAAAGAAAGAAAGAAGAAAGAAAGAAGAAAGAAAGAAGAGAGAAAGAAAGAAGAAAGAAAGAAGAAAGAAAGAAGAAAGAAAGAAAGAAGAAAGAAAGAAGAAAGAAAGAAAGAAAAAAGAAAGAAGAAAGAAAGAAGAAAGAAAGAAGAAAGAAAGAAAGAAGAAAGAAAGTAAGAAGAAAGAAAGAAAGAAGAAACAAAGAAGAAAGAAAGAAGAAAAAAGAAGAAAAAAAGAAGAAAGAAGAAAGAAAAAAGAAAGAATAAAGAAAGAAGAAAGAAAGAGACAAGAAGGAAAGAAAGAAGAAAGAAAGAAGAAAGAAAGAAGAAAGAAAGAAAGAATAAAGAATGAAGTAAGAAATAAGTAAGAAAGAAAGAAGAAAGAAAGTAGAAAGAAAAAAGAAAGAAGAAGGAATGCAGGAAGAAAGAAAGAAAGAAAGAAAGAAGAAAGAAAGAAAGAAAAGACAGAAGGAAGAAAGAAAGAAGTAATAAAGTAGAAAGAAAGAAGTAAGAAAGAAGTAAGAAAGAAGTAAAAAAGAAGTAAGAAAGAAGAAAGAAGAAACAAAGAAGAAAGAAAGAAGAAAGAAAGAAGAAAGAAAGAAGAAAGAAGAAAGAAAGAAAGAAGAAAGAAAGAAAGAAGAAACAAAGAAGAAAGAAAGAAAGAAGAAAGAAAGAAGAAGGAAAGAAGAAAGAAGAAATAAAGAAAGAAGAAAGAAAGAAAGAAGAAAGAAAGTAAGAAAGAAGAAAGAAAGAAGAAAGGGAGAAGAAAGAAAGAAAGAAGAAAGAAAGAAGAAAAAAGAAAGAATGAAGAAAGAAAGAAAGAAGAAAGAAAGAAGAAAGAAAGAAAGAAGAAAGAAAGAAGAAAGAAAGAAAGAAGAAAGAAAGAAAGAAGAAAGAAAGAAGTAAGAAAGAAGTAAGAAAGAAAGAAGAAAGAAAGAAGAAAGAAAGAAAGAAAGAAGAAAGAAAGAAAGAAGAAAGAAAGAAGAAAGAAAGAAGAAAGAAAGAAGAAAGAAAGAAGAAAGAAAGAAATAAGAAATAAAGAAAGAAGAAAGAAATAAAGAAGATAGAAAGAAGAAAGAAGGAAGAAGACAGACAGTAGAAAATAAGAAAGAAGAAAGAAAGAAAGAAGAAAGAAAGAAAGAAGAAAGAAAGAAGAAAGAAAGAATGAAGAAAGAAAGAAGAAAGAAAAATGAAGAATGAAAGAAGAAAGAACGTAGAAAGAATGAAGAAAGAAAGAAGAAAGAACTAAGAAAGAATGAAGAAAGAAAGAAGAAAGAACGAAGACAGAATGAAGAAAGAAAGAAGAAAGAAAGAAGAAAGAAAGAAGAAAGAAAGAAGTAAGAAAGAAAGAAGAAAGAAAGTAGAAAGAAATAAGAAAGAAAGAAAGAAAGAAGAAAGAAGAAAGAAAGAAAGAAGAAAGAAAGAAAGAAGAAACAAAGATGAAAGAAAGAAAGAAGAAAAAAAGAAGAAAAAAAGAAGAAAGAAGAAAGAAAGAAGAAAGAAAGAAACAAGAAGGAAAGAAAGAAGAAAGAAAGAAGAAAGAAAGAAAGAAAAAGAAAGAAGTAAGAAAGAAAGAAGAAAGAAAGTAGAAAGAAAGAAGAAAGAAAGAAGGAATGAAGGAAGAAAGAAAGAAAGAAAGAAGAAAGAAAGAAAGTAAAGAAAGAAGGAAGAAAGAAAGAAGAAATAAAGTAGAAAGAAAGAAGTAAGAAAGAAGTAAGAAAGAAGAAAGAAAGAAGAAAGAAATAAGAAAGAAAGAAGAAAGAAGAAAGAAAGAAAGAAAGAAAGAAGAAACAAAGAAGAAAGAAAGAAAGAAGAAAGAAAGAAGAAAGAAAAAAGAAAGAAGACAGAAAGAAAGAAAGAAGAAAGAAAGAAAGAAGAAAGAAAGTAAGAAAGAAGAAAGAAAGAAGAAAGGGAGAAGAAAGAAAGAAAGAAGAAAGAAAGAAGAAAGAAGAAATAAGAAAGAAGTAAGAAAGAAAGAAGAAAGAAAGAAGAAAGAAAGAAAGAAGAAAGAAAGAAAGAAGAATGAAAGAAAGAAGAAAGAAAGAAGAAAGAAAGAAGAAAGAAAGAAGAAAGAAAGAAGAAAGAAGAAAGAAAGAACTAAGAAAGAATTAAGAAAGAGGAAAGAAAGAAATATAGAAGAAAGAAAAAGAAAGAAAGAAAAAAGAAAGAAAGAAAGAAGAAAGAAAAAAGAAAGAAAGAAGAAAGAAAGAAAAAAGTAAGAAACAAAGAAGAAAGAAGAAAGAAAGAAAGAAGCAAGGAAGAAGAAAGAAAGAAGAAAGAAAGAAGAAAGAAGAAAGAAAGAAAGAAGAAAGAAAGAAGAAGAAAGAAAGAAAGAAAGAAAGAAGAAAGAAAGAAAGAAGAGAGAAAGAAAGAAGTAAGAAGAAGGAAAGAAGAGAAAAGAAAGAAAGAAGAAAGAAAGAAGTAAGAAAGAAGTAAGAAATAAAGAGGAAAGGATGAAGAAAGGAAGAAAGAAGAAAGAAAGAATGAAGAAAGAAGAAAGAAAGAAGAAAGAACAAAGGAAGAACAAAGAATGAATTAGGAAAGTAGAAAAAAGAGGAAAGAAAAAAAGAAAGAAAGAAAGAAGAAAGAAAAAAGAAAGAAAGAAGAAAGAAAGAAGAAAGAAAGAAGAAAGAAAGAAGAAAGAAAGAAGAAAGAAAGAAGAAAGAAAGAAGAAAGTAAGAAAGAAGAAAGAAAGAAGAAAGAAAGAAGAAAAAAGAAGAAAGAAAGAAGAAAGAAAAAAGAAAGAAAGAAGAAAGAAAAAAAAATAAAGAACAAAGAAAGAAGAAAGAAAGGAAGAAGAAAAAAGAAGAAAGAAAGAAGAAAGAAAGAAAGAAGAAAGAAAGAAGAACGAAAGAAGAAAGAAAGAAAGAAGAAAGAAAGTAGAAAGAAAGAAAGAAGAAAGAAAGAAGAAATAAGGAAGAAGAAAGAAAGAAGAAAGTAAGAAAGAAGAAAGAAAGAAGAAAGAAAGAAGAAAAAAGAAGAAAGAAAGAAGAA
This sequence comes from Columba livia, assembly GCF_036013475.1. Lineage (NCBI taxonomy): Eukaryota > Metazoa > Chordata > Aves > Columbiformes > Columbidae > Columba > Columba livia. The sequence continues at coordinate 25,497 of NW_027043631.1, read as the reverse complement.
AGAAAAAAGAAAGAAAGAAAGAAGAAAGAAAAAACAATAAAGAAGAAAGAAAGAAGAAAGAAAGGAAGAAAAAAAAAGAAGAAAGAAAGAAGAAAGAAAGAAGAAAGAAAAAAGAAAGAAAGAAGGTAGAAAAAAGGAAGAAAGAAGGAAGAAAGAAAGAAGAAAGAAAGAAGAAAGAAAGAAGAAATAAAGAAGAACGAAAGAAGAAAGAAAGAAAGAAGAAAGAAAGTAGAAAGAAAGAAAGAAGAAAGAAAGAAGAAATAAGAAAGAAGTAAGAAGGAAAGAAAGAAGAAAGAAAGAAGAAAGAAAGAAAGAAGAAAGAAAGAAGAAAGAAGAAAGAAAGAAGAAAGAAAGAAGAAAGAAAGAAGAAAGAAAGAAGAAAGAAAGAAGAAAGAAAGAAGTAAGAAAGAAGTAAGAAAGAAGTAAAAAAGAAGTAAGAAAGAAGTAAGAAAGAAGAAAGAAAGAAGAAAGAAAGTAGAGAGAAAGAAGAAAGAAGAAAGAAAGAAAGAAGAAAGAAAGAAAGAAGAAACAAAGAGCAAAGAAAGAAGAAAAAAAAGAAGAAAAAAAGAAGAAAGAAGAAAGAAAGAAGAAAGAAAGAAAGAATAAAGAAAGAAGAAAGAAAGAAACAAAAAAGAAAGAAAGAAGAAAGAAAGAAACAAAAAAGAAAGAAAGAAGAAAGAAAGAAGAAAGAAAGAAAGAATAAAGAAAGAAGTAAGAAAGAAGTAAGAAAGAAAGAAAAAAGAAAGTGGAAAGAAACAAGAAAGAAAGAAGGAATGAAGGAAGAAAGAAAGAAAGAAGAAAGAAAGAAAGAAGAAAGGAAGAAGAAAGAAAGAAAGAAGAAAGAAAGGAGAAAAAAGAAAGAATGAAGAAAGAAAGAAAGAAGAAAGAAAGAAGAAAGAAAGAAATAAGAAAGAAATAAAGAAGAAAGAAAGAAAGAAAGAAGAAAGAAAGAAGAAAGAAAGAAGTAAGAAAGAAGTAAGAAAGAAAGAAGAAAGAAAGAAGAAAGAAAGAAAGAAAGAAGAAAGAAAGAAAGAAGAAAGAAAGAAGAAAGAAAGAAGAAAGAAAAAGAAAGAAAGAAAGAAGAAAGAAAGAAGAGAGAAAGAAGAAAGAAAGAAGAAAGAAAGAAGAAAGAAAGAAGTAAGAAATAAAGAAAGAAGAAAGAAAGAAAAAAGAAAGAAAGTAAAGAGAAGGAAGAAAGAAAGAAAGAATAAATAAAGAAGAAAGAAAGAAGTAAGAAAGAAGTAAGAAAGAAGTAAAAAAGAAGTAAGAAAGAAGTAAGAAAGAAGAAAGAAAGAAGAAAGAAAGAAGAGAGAAAAAGAAAGAAAGAATGAAGAAAGAAAGAAGAAAGAAGAAAGAAAGAAGAAAGAAAGAAGAAAGAAAGAAATAAGAAATAAAGAAAGAAGAAAGAAAGAAAGAAGAAAGAAAAAAAAAGAAACAAAGAAGACAGACAGTAGAAAGAAAGAAAGAAGAAAGAAAGAAAGAAGAAAGAAAGAAAGAAGAAAGAAAGAGGAAAGAAAGAAGAAAGACAGAAGAAAGAAAGAAGAAAGAAAGAAGAAAGAAAAAAGAAAGAAAGAAGAAAGAAAGAAGAAAGAAAGAAATAAGAAATAAAGAAAGAAGAAAGAAAGAAAGGAGAAAGAAAGAAGAAAGAAACAAAGAAGACAGACAGTAGAAAGAAAGAAAGAAGAAAGAAAGAAAGAAGAAACAAAGAAAGAAGAAAGAAAGAAGAAAGAAAGAAGAAAGAAAAAGAAAGAAAGAAAGAAGAAAGAAAGAAGAAAGAAAGAAGAAAGAAAGAAGAAAGAAAGAAGAAAGAAAGAAGAAAGAAAGAAAGAAGAAAGAAAGAAAGAAGAAAGAAGAAAGAAACAAAGAAGACAGACAGTAGAAAGAAAGAAAGAAGAAAGAAAGAAAGAAGAAAGAAAGAAAGAAGAAAGAAAGAAGAAAGAAAGAAGAAAGACAGAAGAAAGAAAGAAGAAAGAACGTAGAAAGAATGAAGAAAGAAAGAAGAAAGAAAAAAAGAAAGAGTGAAGAAAGAAAGAAGAAAGAATGAAAGAAGAAAGAAAGAAAGAAGAAAGAAAGAAAGAAGAAAGAAAAAAGAAAGAAAGAAGAAAGAAGAAAGAAAGACAGAAGAAAGAAAGAAGAAAGAAAGAAAGAAGAAAGAAAGAATTAAGAAAGAAGTAAGAAAGAAGGAAGAATGAAGGAAGAAAGAAAGAAGAAACAAAGAAGAAAGAAAGAATTAAGAAAGAAGTAAGAAAGAAGGAAGAATGAAGGAAGAAAGAAAGAAGAAAGAAAGAAGAAAGAAAGAAAGAAATAAAGAAGGAAGAAAGAAAGAAGAAATAAAGAAGAAATTAAGAAGTAAGAAAGAAGTAAGAAAAAAGAAAAAAAGAAGTAAGAAAGAAGAAAGAATGAAGAAAAAAAGAAGAAAAAAAGAAGAAAGAAGAAAGAAAGAAGAAAGAAAGAATAAAGAAAGAAACAAGAAAGAAACAAGAAAGAAAGAAAGAATAAATAAAGAAGAAAGAAAGAAGTAAGAAAGAAGTAAGAAAGAAGTAAAAAAGAAGTAAGAAAGAAGTAAGAAAGAAGAAAGAAAGAAGAAAGAAAGAAGAGAGAAAGAAGAAAGAAGAAAGAAAGAAAGAAGAAAGAAAGTAAGAAGAAAGAAAGAAAGAAGAAACAAAGAAGAAAGAAAGAAGAAAAAAAGGAGAAAAAAAGAAGAAAGAAGAAAGAAAGAAGAAAGAAAGAAAGAATAAAGAAAGAAGAAAGAAAGAAACAAAAAAGAAAGAAAGAAGAAAGAAAGAAGAAAGAAAGAAGAAAGAAAGAATAAAGAAAGAAGTAAGAAAGAAAGAATAAAGAAAGTAGAAAGAAATAAGAAAGAAAGAAGGAATGAAGGAAGAAAGAAAGAAAGAGAGAAAGAAAGAAGAAAGAAAGAAAGTAAAGAAAGAAGGAAGAAAGAAAGAAAGAAGAAATAAAGAATAAAGAAAGAAGTAAGAAAGAATTAAGAAAGAAGTAAAAAAGAAGTAAGAAAGAAGTAAGAAAGAAGAAAGAAAGAAGAAAGAAAGAAGAGAGAAAGAAGAAAGAAGAAAGAAAGAAAGAAGAAAGAAAGAAAGAAGAAACAAAGAAGAAAGAAAGAAAGAAGAAAAAAAGAAGAAAAAAAGAAGAAAGAAGAAAGAAAGAAGAAAGAAAGAAAGAATAAAGAAAGAAGAAAGAAAGAAACAAGAAGGAAAGAAAGAAGAAAGAAAGAAGAAAGAAAGAAGAAAGAAAGAAAGAATAAAGAAGTAAGAAAGAAGTAAGAAAGAAGTAAGAAAGAAAGAAGAAAGAAAGAAGAAAGAAAGAAAGAATAAAGAAAGAAGTAAGAAAGAAAGAAGAAAGAAAGTAGAAAGAAATAAGAAAGAAAGAAGGAGTGAAGGAAGAAAGAAAGAAAGAAAGAAAGAAGAAAGAAAGAAAGTAAAGAAAGAAGGAAGAAAGAAAGAAGAAATAAAGTAGAAAGAAAGAAGTAAGAAAGAAGTAAGAAAGAAGAAAGAAAGAAGAAAGAAAGAAGAAAGAAAGAAGAAAGAAGAAAGAAGAAAGAAAGAAAGAAGAAAGAAAAAAGGAAGAAGAAAGAAAGAAGAAAGAAAGAAAGAAGAAAGAAAGTAAGAAAGAAGAAAGAAAGAAGAAAGGGAGAAGAAAGAAAGAAAGAAGAAAGAAAGAAGAAAAAAGAAAGAATGAAGAAAGAAAGAAAGAAAGAAGAAAGAAAGAAGAAAGAAAGAAATAAGAAAGAAAGGAAGAAGAAAGAAAGAAGAAAGAAAGAAGAAAGAAAGAAGTAAGAAAGAAGAAAGAAAGAAGAAAGAAAGAAGAAAGAAAGAAAGAAAGAAGAAAGAAAGAAAGAAGAAAGAAAGAAGAAAGAAAGAAGAAAGAAAGAAGAAAGAAAGAAGAAAGAAAGAAGAAATAAGAAAGAAAGAACTAAGAAAGAAGTAAGAAAGAGGAAAGAAAGAAATATAGAAGAAAGAAAAAAGAAAGAAAGAAAGAAGAAAGAAAGAAGAAAGAAAGAAGAAAGAAAGAAGAAAGAAAGAAAAATTAAGAAACAAAGAAGAAAGAAGAAAGAGAGAAAGAAGACAGAAAGAAGAAAGAGAGAAAGAAAGAAAGAAGAAAGAAGAAAGAAAGAAAGAAGAAATAAAGAATAAAGAAAGAAGAAAGAAAGAAGAAAGAAGAAAGAAAGAAAGAAGAAAGAAAGAAGAAAGAAAGAAAGAAGAGAGAAAGAAGGAAGTAAGAAGAAGGAAAGAAGAGAAATGAAAGAAAGAAGAAAGAAAGAAGTAAGAAAGAAGTAAGAAATAAAGAAGAAAGCATGAAGAAAGGAATAAAGAAGAAAGAAAGAATGAAGAAAGAAGAAAGAAAGAAGAAAGAAGAAAGGAAGAACAAAGAATGAAGTAGGAAAGTAGAAAAAAAGAAGAAAGAAAAAAAGAAAGAAAGAAAGAAGAAAGAAAAAAGAAAGAAAGAAGAAAGAAAGAAGAAAGAAAGAAGAAAGAAAGAAGAAGAAAGAGGAAAGAAGTAAGAGAGAAAGAAGAAAGAAAGAAAGAAGAAAGAAAGAAAGTAATAAGGAAGAAAGAAAGAATAAAGAAGAAAGAAAGAAGAAAGAAAGGAAGAAGAAAGAAAGAACAAAGAAAGAAGAAAGAAAGAAGGAAGGAAGGAGGAAAGAAAGAAAGAAAGAAAGAAAGAAGAAAGAAAGAAAGAAAAGAAAGAAGGAAGAAAGAAAGAAAGGAGAAATAAAGAAGAAAGAAAGAATTAAGAAAGAAGTAGGAAAGAAGTAAAAAGAAGTAAGAAAGAAGTAAGAAAGGATAGAAGGAAAGAAGAGAGAAAATAAAGAAAGAAAGAAGAAAGAAAGAAAGAAGTAAGAAAGAAAGAAGAAAGAAACTAAGAAGAAAGAAGAAAGAAAGAAGAAAGAAGGACGTAAGAAAGAAGTAAGAAAGAAAGAAGAAAGAAAGAAAGAAGAAAGAAAGAAGAAAGAAAGAAGGTAGAAAAAAGGAAGAAAGAAGGAAGAAAGAAAGTAGAAAGAAAGAAAGAAGAAAGAAAGAAGAAATAAAAAAGAAGTAAGAAGGAAAGAAAGAAGAAATAAAGAAGAAGAAGGAAAGAAAGAAGAAAGAATGAAGAAAGAAGAAAGAAAGAAGAAAGAAAGAAGAAAGAAAGAAGAAAGAAAGAAGAAAGAAAGAAGAAGAAAGAAGAAAGAAGAAGTAAGTAAGAAAGAAAGAAGAAAGAAAGAAAAAACAATGAAGAAAGGAAGAAGAAAGAAGAAAGAAAGAAGAAAGAAGAAGAAGAAAGAATAAAGGAAGAAGAAAGAAACAAAGAAGAAATAAAGCAGAAGAAGAAAGAAAGAAAGAAGAAAGAAAGAAAGAAAGAAAGAAGAAAGAAAGAAGAAAGAAGAAAGAAAGAAGAAGAAAGAAAGAAGAAAGAAGAAAGAAAGAAAGAAGAGAAAGAAAGAAGGAAAGAAGAAAGAAAGAAAGAAGTAAGAAAGAAGTAGAAAGAAGTAAGAAGAAAGAAGAAAGAAAGAAGAAAAAAGAAGAAAGAAAGGAAGGAAGAAAAAAGAAGAAAATCAGTAGTAAAAAAGAAGTAAGAAACGAGTAAGAAAGAAGTAAGAAAGAAGAAAGAAAGAAGAAAGAAAGAAGAAGGAAAAGAAGAGAAAAAAATAAAGAGAGAAAGAAGAAAGAAAGAAAAGAAAGAAGAAAGAAGAAAGAAGAAGAAGAAAGAAGAAGAAAGAAGAAAGAATGAAGAAAGAAAGAAGAAAGAAAGAAGTAAGAAAGAAGAAAGAAAGAAGAAAGAAAGAAAGAAGAATGAAAGAAGAAAGAAAAAATAAGAAAGAATAAGAAAGAAAGAAGTAATAAAGAAAGTAAGAAAGAGGATAGAAAGAAGAAAGAAGGAAAGAAAGAAGAAAGAAGAAAGAAATAAAGAAGAAAGAAAGAAAGAAGAAAAAGAAGAAAGAAAGAAAGAAAGAAGAAAGAAAGAAGAAATAAAGAAAGAAGAAATAAAGATGAAAGAAAGAAGTAAGAAGCAAAGAAAGAAGAAAGAAAGAAGAAGAAAAGAAGAAGAAGAAAGAAGAAAGAAAGAAGAAGAAAGAAAAGAAGAAGAAAGAAAGAAGAGAAAGAAAGAAAGAAAGAAAGAGGAAAGAAAGAATAAAGAATGAAAGAATAAAGAAGGAAGAAAGAAATAAGAAAGAAAGAAGAAAGAAAGAAGAAAGAAAGAAGAAAGGAAGAAGAAAGAAAGAAGAAAGAAAGAAGAAAGAAAGAAAGAATAATGAAAGAAGAAAGAAAGTAAGAAGAAAGAAAGAAAGAAAGAAGAAGAAAGAAAGAAAGTAAGAAAGAACTAAGAAAGAAGTAAGAAAGAAGAAAAAGAAGAAAGACAAGAAGGAAAGAAGAGAGAAAAATAAAGAAAGAAAGAAGAAGAAAGAAAGAAGTAAGAAAGAAGAAGAAAGAAACTAAGAAGAAAGAAAGAAGAAAGAAAGAAGAAAGAAAGAAGAAAGAAAGAAGAAAGAAGGACGTAAGAAAGAAGAAAGAAAGAAGAAGAAAGAAGAAAGAAAGAAAGAAGTAAGAAGAAAGAAAGAAAGAAAGAAGAATGAAAGAAGAAGAAGGAAAGGAGAATGAAAGAAGAAAGAAAGAATAATGAAAGTAAGAAGATTGAAAGAAGAAACACAGAAGAAAAAAGAAGAAAGGAAGAAGAAAGAAAGAAAGAAAGAAAGAAAGAAAGAAAGAAGAAAGAAGAAGAAAGGAAGAAGAAAGAAAAAGAAAAAAAGAAGTAAAAAAGAAATAAGAAACAACTAAGAAAGAAGTAAGGAAGAAGAAAGAAAGAAGAAAGAAAGAAGGAAAGAAGAGAGAAAAATAAAGAAAGAAAGAAGAAAGAAAGAAAGAAGTAAGAAAGAAAGAAGAAAGAAACTAAGAAGAAAGAAAGAAGAAAGAAAGAAGAAAGAAAGAAGAAAGAAGGACGTAAGAAAGAAGAAAGAAAGAAGAAAGAAGAAAGAAAGAAAGAAAGAAGAAAGAAGAAAGAAAGAAAGAAGGAAAGAAAGAAGTAATAAAGAAGAAAGAAAGAAGAAAGAAAGAAAAAAGAAAGAAGAAAGAAAGAAAGAAAGAAGAAAGAAAAAAAATAAGAGAAGAAAGAAAGAAGAAAGAAAGAAGAAGAAGAAAGAAGAAAGAAAGAAGAAAGAAGAAGAAAAGAAAAAAAATAAAGAAAGAAGAAAGAAAGAAAGAATAAAGAAGAAAGAAAGAAGAAAGGAAGGAAGAAGAAAGAAAGAAGAAAGACAGAAGAAAGAAAGAAGAAAGAAAGACGAGAAGGAAGGAAGAAGAAAGAAAGAAAGAAAGAAAGAAGAAAGAAAGAAAGGAAAGAAAGAAGGAAGAAAGAAAGAAGAAGAAATAAAGAAGAAAGAAAGAATTAAGAAAGAAGTAGGAAAGAAGTAAAAAAGAAGTAAGAAAGAAGTAAGAAAGAAATAAGAAGGAAAGAAGAAAGAAAGAAGAAAGAAAGAAAGAAGAAACAAAGAAGAAAGAAAGAAGAAAGAAAGAATAAAGAAGTAAGAAAGAAAGAAAGAAGAAAGAAAAAAAGAAAGAAAAGAAGAAAGAAAGAAGAAAGAAAGAAGAAAGACAGAAGTAAGAAAGAAAGAAGAAAGAAGTAAGAAAGAAAGAAGAAAGAAAGAAGAAAGAAAGAAAGAAAGAAGAATGAAAGAAGAAGAGAAAGAAGAAAGGAAGAAATAAGAAAGAAAGAAGAAAGAAAGAAGAAAGAAAGAAAGAAAGAAAAAAGAAAGGAGAAAGAAAGAAGTAAGAAATAAGTAAGAAAGAATCAAGAAAGGAAGAAGAAAGAAAGAAAAAAAAGAAGAAAGAACAGAAAAAAGAAAGAAAAAAGAAAGGAAGAATAAAGAAAGAAGGAAGAAGGAAAGAAGAAAGAAAGAAGAAAGAAAGAATAGAGAAAGAAAGAAAGAAGAAAGAAAGAAGAAAGAAAGAAAGAAGAAAGAGAGAAGAAACAAAGAAGAAAGAAAGAAGAAAGAAAGAAGAAGAAAGAAAGAAAGAAGTAAGAAAGAAGAAAGAAAGAAGAAAGAAAGAAGAATGAAAGAAGAAAGTAAGACTAAAGTATGAAAGAATAAAGAAAGAAGAAAGAAGAAAGAAATAAAGAAAAAGAAAGAAGAAAGAAAGAAGAAAAAAGAAGAAAGAAAGAAGGAAAGAAGAGAGAAAAATAAAGAAAGAAAGAAGAAGAAAGAAAGAAGTAAGAAAGAAATTAGAAAGAAACTTAGAAGAAAGAAAGAAGAAAGAAAGAAGAAAGAAAGAAGAAAGAAGGACGTAAGAAAGAAGAAAGAAAGAAGAAAGAAGAAAGAAGAAAGAAAGAAAGAAGAAACAAAGAAAGAAGAAACAAAGAAGAAAGAAGAGAAAGAAAGAAAGGAAGAGGTAAGAAAGAAAGAAAGAAGAAAGAAAGAAGAAAGAAAGAAGAAAGAAAGAAGAAAGAAAGAAGAAAGAAAGAAAGAAAGAAGAAAGAAGAAAGAAAGAAGAAAGAAAGAAGAAAGAAAGAAGATAGAAAAAGAAAGAAAGAAAGAAGAAAGAAAAAAAAATAAAGAAGAAAGAAAGTAAGAAGGAAGAAAGAAGAAAGAAAGAAGAAAGAAAAAAGAAAGAAAGAAAGAAGAAAGAAAGAATGAATAAAGAATAAAGAAAGAAGAAAGAAGGAAGAAGAAAGAAAGAAGAAAGAAAGAGAGAAAGAAAGAAAGAAGAAAGAAAGAAGAAGAAAGAAGAAAGACAGAAGTAAGAAAGAAAGAAGAAAGAAGTAAGAAAGAAAGAAGAAAGAAAGAAGAAAGAAAGAAAGAAAGAAGAATGAAAGAAGAAGGAAAGAAGAAAAGGAAGAAATTAAGAAAGAAAGAAGAAAGAAAGAAGAAAGAAAGAAAGAAAGAAAAAAGAAAGGAGAAAGAAAGAAGTAAGAAATAAGTAAGAAAGAATCAAGTAAGGAAGAAGAAAGAAAGAAAAAAAGAAGAAAGAAAGAAAAAAGAAAGAAAAAAGAAAGGAAGAATAAAGAAAAGAAGGAAGAAGGAAAGAATAAAGAAGAAAGAAAGAAGAAAGGAAGGAAGAAGAAAGAAAGAAGAAAGACAGAAGAAAGAAAGAAGAAAGAAAGACGGAAGGAAGGAAGAAAGAAAGAAAGAAAGAAAGAAAGAAGAAAGAAAGAAAGAAAAGAAAGAAGGAAGAAAGAAAGAAAGAAGAAATAAATAAGAAAGAAAGAATTAAGAAAGAAGTAGGAAAGAAGTAAAAAAGAAGTAAGAAAGAAGTAAGACAAGAAATAAGAAGGAAAGAAGAAAGAAAGAAGAAAGAAAGAAAGAAGAAACAAAGAAGAAAGAAAGAAGAAAGAAAGAAAAAAGAAGTAAGAAAGAAAGAAAGAAGAAAGAAAGAAGAAAGAAAGAAAGAAGAAAGAAAGAAGAAAGAAAGAAGAAAGACAGAAGTAAGAAAGAAAGAAGAAAGAAGTAAGAAAGAAAGAAGAAAGAAAGAAGAAAGAAAGAAAGAAAGAAGAATGAAAGAAGAAGGAAAGAAGAAAGGAAGAAATAAGAAAGAAAAGAAGAAAGAAAGAAGAAAGAAAGAAAGAAAGAAAAAAGAAAGGAGAAAGAAAGAAGTAAGAAATAAGTAAGAAAGAATCAAGAAAGGAAGAAGAAAGAAAGAAAAAAAAGAAGAAAGAAAGAAAAAAGAAAGAAAAAAGAAAGGAAGAATAAAGAAAGAAGGAAGAAGGAAAGAAGAAAGAAAGAAGAAAGAAGAATAGAGAAGAAAGAAAGAAGAAAGAAAGAAGAAAGAAAGAAAGAAGAAAGAGAGAAGAAACAAAGAAGAAAGAAAGAAGAAAGAAAGAAGAAAGAAAGAAAGAAGTAAGAAAGAAGAAAGAAAGAAGAAAGAAAGAAGAATGAAAGAAGAAAGTAAGACTAAAGTATGAAAGAATAAAGAAAGAAGAAAGAAGAAAGAAATAAAGAAGAAAGAAAGAAGAAAGAAAGAAGAAAAAGAAGAAAGAAAGTAGGAAAGAAGAGAGAAAAATAAAGAAAGACAAGAAGAAAGAAAGAAAGAAGTAAGAAAGAAATTAGAAAGAAACTTAGAAGAAGAAAGAAGAAAGAAAGAAGAAAGAAAGAAGAAAGAAGGACGTAAGAAAGAAGAAAGAAAGAAGAAAGAAGAAAGAAGAAAGAAAGAAAGAAGAAACAAAGAAAGAAGAAACAAAGAAGAAAGAATGAAGAAAGAAAGAAAGGAAGAGGTAAGAAAGAAAGAAAGAAGAAAGAAAGAAGAAAGAAAGAAGAAAGAAAGAAGAAAGAAAGAAGAAAGAAAGAAGAAAGAAAGAAAGAAAGAAGAAAGAAGAAAGAAAGAAGAAAGAAAGAAGAAAGAAAGAAGATAGAAAAAAGAAAGAAAGAAAGAAGAAAGAAAAAAAAATAAAGAAGAAAGAAAGTAAGAAGGAAGAAAGAAGAAAGAAAGTAGAAAGAAAAAAGAAAGAAAGAAAGAAGAAAGAAAGAATGAATAAAGAATAAAGAAAGAAGAAAGAAAGGAAGAAGAAAGAAAGAAGAAAGAAAGAAGAAAGAAAGAAAGAAAGAAAGAAGGAAGGAAGGAAGGAAGAAAGAAGAAAGAAAAGAAAGAAAGAAAGAAAGAAGAAAGAAAAGAAAGAAGGAAGAAAGAAAGAAAGAAGAAATAAAGAAGAAAGAAAGAATTAAGAAAGAAGTAGGAAAGAAGTAAAAAAGAAGTAAGAAAGAAGTAAGAAAGAAATAAGAAGGAAAGAAGAAATAAAGAAGAAAGAAAGAAGAAAGAAGAAAGAAAGAAAGAAGAAAGAAAGAAAGAAGAAACAAAGAAGAAAGAAAGAAGAAAGAAAGAAAGAAAGAAAGAAGTAAGAAAGAAAGAAAGAAGAAAGAAAGAAGAAAGAAAGAAGAAAGAAGAAAGAAAGAAGAAAGAAAAGAAGAAAGGAAGAAGAAAGAAAGAAAGAAGAAAGAAAGTAGAAAGAAAGACAGAAGTAAGAAAGAAAGAAGAAAGAAATAAGAAAGAAGAAAGAAAGAAGAAAGAAAGAAGAAACAAAGAAGAAAGAAAGAAAGAAGAAGAAGTAAGAAAGAAAAGAAGAAAGAAAGAAGAAAGAAAGAAAGAAAGAAGAATGAAAGAAGAAGGAAAGAAGAAAGGAAGAAATAAGAAAGAAAGAAAGAAGAAAGAAAGAAGAAAGAAAGAAGAAAGAAAGAAAAAAGAAAGAAAAAAGAAAGGAAGAATAAAGAAAGAAGGAAGAAGGAAAGAAGAAAGAAAGAAGAAAGAAAGAATAGAGAAAGAAAGAAAGAAGAAAGAAACGAAGAAAGAAAAGAAAGAAGAAAGAAAGAAGAAACAAAGAAGAAAGAAAGAAGAAAGAAAGAAGAAAGAACAGAAAGAAGTAAGAAAGAAGAAAGAAAGAAGAAAGAAAGAAGAATGAAAGAAGAAAGAAAGACTAAAGAATAAAGAATAAAGAAAAGAAGAAAGAAGAAAGAAAAAGAAAGAAAGAAAGAAGAAAGAAAGAAGAAAGAAAGAAGAAAGAAAGAAGAAGAAGAAATAAAGAAAGAAATAAGAAGGAAATAAAAGAAAGAAATAAAAAGAAAGAAAGAAAGAAGAAAGACGTAGGAAAATATGAAGTAAGAAAGAAGTAAGAAAGAAGTAAGAAAGAAGTAAGAAAGAAGAAAGAAAGAAGTAAGAAAGAAAGAATAAAGAAAGTAGAAAGAAAAAAGAAAAAAAGAAGTAAGAAAGAAGTAAGAAACAAATAAGAAAGAAGTAAGAAAGAAGAAAGAAAGAAGAAAGAAGAAGGAAATAATAGAGAATCATAAAGAGAGAAAGATTAAAGAAAGAAAGAAGATAGAAAGAAAGAAGAAAGAAAGAAGTAAGAAAGAAAGAAGAAAGAAAGAAAGAAGAAAGAAAGAAGAAAGAAAGAAAGAAGTAAGAAAGAAGAAAGAAAGAAGAAAGAAAGAAGAAAGAAGCAAAGAAGTAAGAAAGAAGAAAGAAAGAAGAAAGAAAGAAGAAAGAAGCAAAGAAGCAAGAAAGAAGAAAGAAAGAAAGAAAGAAAGAAGCAAGAAAGAAGAAAGAAAGAAAGCAGAAAGAAAGAAGAAAGAAAGAAGAAAGGAAGAAGAAAGAAAGAAAGAACAAAGAAAGAAGAAAGAAAGAAAGAAGAATGAAAGAAGAAAGAAAGCAGAAACAAAGTAAGAAGAAAGAAAGAAGAAAGAAAGAGGAAAGAAGAAAGAAATAAGAAAGAAAGAAGTAAGAAAGAAGAAAGAAAGAAGAAAGAAAGAAGAAAGAAAGAAAAAGAACGAAGAAGGAAAGAAAGAAGAAAGAAAGAAAGAAGAAAGACAGAAGAAAGAAAGAAAGAAAGAAGGAAGAAAGAAAGAAAGAAAAAAGAAAGAAAAAAGAAAGAAAGAAGAAAGAAGAGGTAAGAAAGAAGAAAGAAAGAAGTAAGAAAGAAGTAAGAAAGAAAGAAGAAAGAAAGAAGAAAGAAAGAAGAAAGAAAGAAGAAAGAAAGAAGAAAGAAAGAAGAAAGAAAGAAAGAAGAAAGAAAGAAGAAAGAAAGAGGAAAGAAAGAAGGAAGAAAGAGAGAAAGAGATGGGAAAGAAGGAAGAAAGAAGAAAGAAAGAAGTAAGAAGGAAGAGTGAAAGAAGAAATAAAGAAGTAAGAAAGAAGTAAGAAAGAAGGAAGAACGAAGGAAGAAAGAGAGAAGAAATAAAGTAGAAAGAAAGAAGAAAGAAAGAAAGAAAGAAGAAGAAAGAAAGAAAGAAGAAATAAAGAAAGAAGAAAGAAAGAAGTAAGAAAGAAGTAAGAAGGAAAGAAAGAAGAAAGAAAGAAGAAAGAAAGAAGAAAGAAAGAAGAAAGAAGAAAGAAAGAAAGAAAGAAGAAGAAAGAAAGAAAGAAAGAAAGAAGAAAGAAAGAAGAAAGAAAGAAGAAAAAAGGGAGAAAGAAAGAAGAAAGGAAGAAAGAAGAAATAAAGAAGAAAGAAAGAAAGAAGAATGAAAGAAGAAAGAAAGAAGAAAGAAAGTAAGAAGAAAGAAAGAAGAAAGAAAGAAGAAAGAAAGAAGGAAAGAAAAGAAAGAAAGAAAGAAGAAGGAAAGAAAGAAAGAAAGAAGAAAGAAGGAAGTAAGAAAGAAAGAAGAAAGAAGGAAGAAAGAAGAAAGAAAGAAGTAAGAAAGAAGTAAGAAAGAATAATAAAAAAAAAGAAAAAAGAAAGAAAGAAGAAAGAAGAAAGAAAGAAGAAAGTAAGGAGAAAGAAAGAAAGAAGAAAGAAAGAAGAAAGAAGAAAGAAGAAAGAAAGAAAGAAGAAAGAAGGAATAAAGAAAGAAGAAAGAAAGAAGAAAGAAGAAAGAAAGAAGAAAGAAATAAAGAAGAAATAAAGAAGAAAGAAAGAAGAAAGAAATAGGAAAGAAAGAAGAAAGAAAGAAGAAAGGAAGAAGAAAGAAAGAAAGAAGAAAGAAAGAAGAAGGAAAGAAGAGAGAAAAATAAAGAAAGAAGAAAGTAAGAAAGAAAGAAGAAAGAAAGGAAGAAGAAAGAAGAAAGAAAGAAAGAAGAAAGAAAGAAGAATAAAGAAGGAAGAAAGCAGACAGAAAGAAAGAAGTAAGAAGAAAGAATGAGGAAAGAAAGAAGAAATAAAGAAGAAAGAAAGAAGAAAGAAAGAAAGAAGTAAGAGAGAAGAAAGAAAGAAGAAAGGAAGAAGAAAGAAAGAAAGAAGAATGAAGAAGAAAGAAGGAAAGGAGAATGAAAGAAGAAAGAAAGAATAATGAAAGTAAGAAGAATGAAAGAAGAAACACAGAAGAAAAAAGAAGAAAAGGAAGAAGAAAGAAAGAAAGAAAGAAGAAATAAAGAAGAAGGAAGGAGAAAAAGAAAAAAGAAAAAAAGAAGTAAAAAAGAAATAAGAAACAATTAAGAAAGAAGTAAGAAAGAAGAAAGAAAGAAGAAAGAAAGAAGAAAGAAAGAAGAAAGAAAGAAGAAAGAAGGACGTTAGAAAGAAGAAAGAAAGAAGAAAGAAGAAAGAAAGAAAGAAAGAAGAAAGAAGAAAGAAAGAAGTAAGAAAGAAGAAAGAAAGAAGAAAGAAAGAAAGAAGAAAGAAGAAAGAAAGAAGAAAGAAGGACGTAAGAAAGAAGAAAGAAAGAAGAAAGAAGAAAGAAAGAAAGAAAGAAGAAAGAAGAAAGAAAGAAGAAAGAAGAAAGAAAGGAAGAAGAAAGAAAGAAGAAAGAAAGAAGAAAGAAAAAAGAAAGAAAGAAAGAAGAAAGAAAGAAAGAATAAAGAAGAAAGAAAGAAGAAAGAAAGGAAGAAGAAAGAAAGAGGAAAGAAAGAAGAAAGAAAGAAAGAAGGAAGGAAGGAAGAAAGAAAGAAAAAGAAAGAAGAAAGAAAGAAAGAAAAGAAAGAAGGAAGAGAGAAAGAAAGAAGAAATAAAGAAGAAAGAAAGAATTAAGAAAGAAGTAGGAAAGAAGTAAAAAAGAAGTAAGAAAGAAGTAAGAAAGAAATAAGAAGGAAAGAAGAAAGAAAGAAGAAAGAAAGAAGAAAGAATAAAGAAAGAAAGAAGAAAGAAAGAAAGAACAAAGAAAGAAAGAAAGAAGAAAGAAAGGAGAAAGAAAGAAGAAAGAAAGAAAGAGAGAAAGAAAGAAAGAAGAAAGAAAGAAGAAAGAAGAAAGAAAGAAGAAAGAAGGAATAAAGAAAGGAGAAAGAAAGAAGAAAGAAGAAAGAAGAAAGAAAGAAAGAAGAAAGAAAGAAGAAAGAAAGACAGAAGTAAGAAAGAAAGAAGAAAGAAAGAAAGAAGTAAGAAATAAGTAAGAAAGAAAGAAGAAAGAAAGAAGAAAGAAAGAAAGAAAGAAGAAAGAAAGAAGAAGGAAAGAAGAAAGAAGAAGGAAGTGAAGAAAGGAAGAAATAAGAAAGAAAGAAGAAAGAAAGAAGAAAGATATAAGAAAGAAAGAAGAAAGAAAGAAGAAAGAAAGAAGTAAGAAATAAGTAAGAAAGAATCAAGAAAGGAAGAAGAAAGAAAGAAAAAAAAGAAGAAAGAAAGAAAAAAGAAAGAAAAAAGAAAGGAAGAAGAAGGAAAGAAGGAAGAAGGAAAGAAGAAAGAAAGAAGAAAGAAAGAATAGAGAAAGAAAGAAAGAAGAAAGAAAGAAGAAAGAAAGAAAAAAGAAAGAAGAAACAAAGAAGAAAGAAAGAAGAAAGAAAGAAGAAAGAAAGAAAGAAGTAAGAAAGAAGAAAGAAAGAAGAAAGAAAGAAGAATGAAAGAAGAAATACTAAAGAATGAAAGAATAAAGAAAGAAGAAAGAATAAAGAAAGAAAGAAGAAAGAAGAAAGAAAGAAGAACTAAAGAAAGAAATAAGAAAGGAAGAAGAAAGAAAGACGTAAGAAAATATGAAGTAAGAAAGAAGTAAGAAAGAAGTAAGAAAGAAGTAAGAAAGAAGAAAGAATGAAGAAAAAAAGAAGAAAGAAAGAAGGAAGAAAGAAAGAAGAAAGAAGAAAGAAAGGATAAAGAAAGAAGAAGGAAATAAGAGAATCATAAAGAGAGAAAGATTAAAGAAAGAAAGAAGGTAGAAAGAAAGAAGAAAGGAAGAAGTAAGAAAGAAATTAGAAAGAAAGAAAGAAAGAAAGAAGAAAGAACGAAGAAAGAAAGAAAGAAGTAACAAAGAAGAAAGAAAGAGAAAGAAAGAAGAAAGAAGCAAAGAAGAAAGAAAGAAGAAAGAAAGAAAGAAAGAAGAAAGAAAGAAAGAAGAATGAAAGAAGGAAGAAAGAAGAAAGAAAGTAAGAAGAAAGAAAGAAGAAAGAAAGAAGAAAGAAAGAAGGAAGAAAAGAAAGAAAGAAAGAAGAAGGAAAGAAAGAAAGAAGAAAGAAAGAAGTAAGAAAGAAAGAAGAAAGAAGTAAGAAAGAAAGAAGAAAGAAGGAAGAAAGAAGAAAGAAAGAAGTAAGAAAGAAGTAAGAAAGAATAATAAAAAAAAGAAAAAAGAAAGAAAGAAGAAAGAAGAAAGAAAGAAGAAAGAAAGGAGAAAGAAAGAAGAAAGAAAGAAAGAAAGAAAGAAGAAAGAAAGAAGAAAGGAGAAAGAAAGAAAGAAGAAAGAAGAAATAAAGAAAGAAGAAAGAAAGAAGAAAGAAGAAAGAAAGAAAGAAGAAAGAAAGAACTAAGAAAGAATTAAGAAAGAAGAAAGAAAGAAATAAAGAAGAATGAAAGAAGAAAGAAAGAAGAAAGAAAGCAGAAAGAAAGAAGAAAGAAAGAAGAAAGAAATAGGAAAGAAAGAAGAAAGAAAGAAGAAAGGAATAAGAAAGAAAGAATAAAGAAAGAAAAAAAGAAAGAGGAAAGAAAGAAAGAAGAAAGAGAGAAAGATGAAAAAAAGAAGGAAGAAAGAAGAAAGAAAGAAGTAAGAAGGAAGAATGAAAGAAGAAATAAAGAAGAAAGAAGTAAGAAATAAGGAAGAACAAAGGAAGAAAGAGAGAAGAAATAAAGTAGAAAGAAAGAAGAAAGAAAGAAAGAAAGAAGAAAGAAAGAAGAAATAAAGAAAGAAGAAAGAAAGAAGTAAGAAAGAAGTAAGAAGGAAAGACAGAAGAAAGAAAGAAGAAGAAAGAAGAAAGAAAGAAGAAAGAAAGAAGAAAGAAAGAAAGAAAGAAGAAAGAAAGAAAGAAGAAAGGAGAAAGAAAGAAGAAAGGAAGAAAGAAGAAATAAAGAAGAAAGAAAGAAAGAAGAATGAAAGAAGGAAGAAAGAAGAAAGAAAGTAAGAAGAAAGAAAGAAGAAAGAAAGAAGAAAGAAAGAAGGAAAGAAAAGAAAGAAAGAAAGAAGAAGGAAAGAAAGAAAGAAGAAAGAAAGAAGTAAGAAAGAAAGAAAGAAAGAAGTAAGAAAGAAAGTAGAAAGAAGGAAGAAAGAAGAAAGAAAGAAGTAAGAAAGAAGTAAGAAAGAATAATAAAAAAAGAAAAAGAAAGAAAGAAGAAAGAAGAAAGAAAGAAGAAAGAAAGGAGAAGGAAAGAAGAAAGAAACAAAGAAAGAAAGAAGAAAGAAAGAAGAAAGAAGAAAGAAAGAAAGAAGAAAGAATGAATAAAGAAAGAAGAAAGAAAGAAGAAAGAAGAAAGAAAGAAGAAAGAAAGAAAGAAGAAAGAAAGAAGAAAGAAATAGGAAAGAAAGAAGAAAGAAAGAAGAAAGGAAGAAGAAAGAAAGAAAGAAGAAAGAAAGAAAGAAGTAAGTAGAAGGAAAGAAGAGAGATGAAAGAAAGAAGAAAGAAAGAAGTAGGAAAGAAGTAAGAAATAAAGAAGAAATGATGAAGAAATGAAGAAGAAAGGAAGAAAGAAGAAAGAAAGAACGAAGAAAGAAAGAACAAAGAAAGAAAGAAAAAAAGAAGAAAGAAGAAGAAAGAAAGAAGAAAGAAAGAAACAAAGAAGAAAGAAAGAAGAAAAAAGAAAGAAAGAAGAAAGAAAGGAAGAAGAAAGAAAGAAGAAAGAAAGAAATAAGAAAGAAAGGAAGAAGAAATAAAGAAAGAAGAAAGAAAGAAGAAAGAAAGAACTAAGAAAGAAGTAAGAAAGAAGAAAGAAAGAAATAAAGAAGAGAGAAAGAAGAAGGAATGAAAGAAGAAAGAAAGAAAGAAGAAAGAAAGAAGAAAGAAAGAAAGAAGTAAGAAAGAAGAAAGAAAGAAGTAAGAAAGAGGTAAGAAAGAAGAAAGAAAGAAATAAAGAAGAAAGAAAGAATAAAGAAAGAAGAAAGAAAGAAGAAAGAAAGAAGAAAGAAGAAAGAAGAAAGAAACAAGACAGAAGTAAGAAAGAAAGAAGTAATAAACAAAGAAGAAAGAAGAAAGAAAGAAGAAAGAATAAAGTAAGAAAGAGAAAGAAAGAAGAAAGAAAGAAGAAAGAAAGAAAGAAAGAAGAAAAAAAGAGGAAAGAAAGAAGAAAGAAGGAAGAAAGTAAGAAGAAAGAAGGAAGAAAGAAAGAAAGAAGTAAGAAAGAAGAAAGAAAGAAGAAAGAAAGAATAAAGAAAGAAAAAAAGAAAGAGGAAAGAAAGAAAGAAGAAAGAGAGAAAGATGAAAGAAAGAAGGAAGAAAGAAGAAAGAAAGAAGTAAGAAGGAAGAATGAAAGAAGAAATAAAGAAGTAAGAAAGAAGTAAGAAATAAGGAAGAACGAAGGAAGAAAGAGAGAAGAAATAAAGTAGAAAGAAAGAAGAAAGAAAGAAAGAAAGAAGAAAGAAAGAAGAAATGAAGAAAGAAGAAAGAAAGAAGTAAGAAAGAAGTAAGAAGGAAAGAAAGAAGAAAGAAAGAAGAAAGAAAGAAGAAAGAAAGAAGAAAGAAAGAAGAAAGAAAGAAAGAAAGAAAGTAGAAAGAAAGAAAGAAGAAAGAAAGAAGAAAGAAAGAAGAAAGAAGAAAGAAAGAAGAAAGAAAGAAGAAAGAAAGGAGAGAGAAAGAAGAAACGAAGGAAGAAGAAATAAAGAAGAAAGAAAGAAAGAAGAATGAAAGAAGAAAGAAAGAAGAAAGAAAGTAAGAAGAAAGAAATAAGAAATAAAGAAGGAAAGAAAAGAAAGAAAGAAAGAAGAAGGAAGAAAGAAAGAAAGAAGAAAGAAAGAAGTAAGAAAGAAAGAAAGAAAGAAGTAAGAAAGAAAGAAGAAAGAAGGAAGAAAGAAGAAAGAAAGAAGTAAGAAAGAAGTAAGAAAGAATAATAAAAAAAAGAAAAAAGAAAGAAAGAAGAAAGAAGAAAGAAAGAAGAAAGAAAGGAGAAAGAAAGAAGAAAGAAGAAAGAAAGAAGAAAGAAAGAAAGAAGAAAGAAAGAAGAAAGAAAGAAGAAAGAAAGAACAAAGAAAGAAGAAAGGAAGAAGAGAGAAAGAAAGAAGAAAGAAAGAAAGAAGTAAGTAGAAGGAAAGAAGAGAGATGAAAGAAAGAAGAAAGAAAGAAGTAGGAAAGAGGTAAGAAAGAAAGAAGAAAGAAAGAAGAAAGAAAGAAGAAAGAAAGAAGAAAGAAAGAAGAAAGAAGAAAGAAACAAGACAGAAGTAAGAAAGAAAGAAGTAATAAACAAAGAAGAAAGAAGAAAGAAAGAAGAAAGAAAGAAGTAGGAAAGAAATAAGAAAGATGTAATAAAGAAAGAAATGATGAAGAAATGAAGAAGAAAGGAAGAAAGAAGAAAGAAAGAACGAAGAAAGAAAGAAGAAAGAAAGAAAGAAGAAAGAAAGAAGAAAGAAAGAAATAAAGAAGAAAGAAAGAAGAAAAAAGAAAGAAAGAAGAAAGAAAGGAAGAAGAAAGAAAGAAAGAAGAAAGAAAGAAAGAAAGAAGTAAGAAAGAAGAAAGAAAGAAATAAAGAAGAGAGAAAGAAGAAAGAATGAAAGAAGAAAGAAAGAAAGAAGAAAGAAAGAAGAAAGAAAGAAAGAAGTAAGAAAGAAGAAAGAAAGAAGTAAGAAAGAGGTAAGAAAGAAAGAAGAAAGAAAGAAGAAAGAAAGAAGAAAGAAAGAAGAAAGAAGAAAGAAACAAGACAGAAGTAAGAAAGAAAGAAGTAATAAACAAAGAAGAAAGAAGAAAGAAAGAAGAAAGAAAGAAGTAGGAAAGAAATAAGAAAGATGTAATAAAGAAAGAAAAAAGAAAGAAAGAAGAAAGAAAAAAGAAAGAAAGAAGACAGAAAGAAGAAAGAGAGAAAGAAAGAAAGAAGAAAGAAAAAAAGAAGAAAGAAAGAATAAAGGAAGAAGAAAGAAAGAAGAAAGAAGAAAGAAAGAAAGAAATAAGAAAGAAAGAAGAAAGAAAGAAGAAAGGAAGAAGAAAGGAAGAAGAAAGAAAGAAGAAAGGAAGAAGAAAGGAAGAAGAAGGGAAGAATAAAGGAAGAAGAAAGAATGAAGAAAGAAAGAAGAAAGAAAGAAAGAAAGAAAGAAAGAAGAAAGAAAAAAATTAGTAAGAAGAGGGAAAGAAGAGAGATGAAAGAAAGAAGAAAGAAAGAAGTAAGAAAGAAGTAAGAAATAAAGAAGAAAGGATGAAGAAAGGGTGACGAAAGGAAGAAAGAAGAAAGAAAGAATGAAGAAAGAAAGAAGAAAGAAAGAAGAAAGAAAGAAAGAAGAAAGAAAGAAAGAGGAAAGAAAGAAGAAAGAAGAAAGGAAGAACAAGAAAAAAGTAGGAAAGTAGAAAGAAACAAGAAAGAAAAAAGGAAGAAAGAAAGAAGAAAGAAAAAAGAAAGAAAGAAAGAAGAAAGAAAGAAGAAAGAAAGAAGAAAGAAATAAGAAAGAAAGAAGAAAGAAAGAAGAAAGGAAGAAGAAAGGAAGAAGAAAGGGAAGAATAAGGAAAGAAGAAAGAATGAAGAAAGAAAGAAGAAAGAAAGAAAGAAAGAAAGAAGAAAGAAAGAAGAAAGAAAGAAGAGAGAAAGAAGAAAGAAAGAAAGAAGAAAGAAAGAAGAAAGAAAGAAAGAACAAAGAAAGAAGAAAGTGAGAAAGAAAGAAGAAAGAAAGAAGAAAGAAAGAAGAAAATAAGAAGAAAGAAAGAAGAAGGAAAGTAGGAAGGAAGGAAGAAAGAAAGAAAGAAGGAAGAAGAAAGAAAGAAAGAAGAAAGAAGAAGAAGAAAGAAGAAAGAAAGAAGAAACAAGAAATAAGAAAGAAAGAAAGAAGAAAGAAAGAAAGAAGAAAGAAAGAAGAAAGAAAGAAGTAAGAAAGAAAGAAGAAAGAAAGAAGAAAGAAAGAATAAAGTAAGAAGAAAGGAAGAAGAAAGAAAGAAAGAATAAGAAAGAAGAAAGAAAGAAGGAAGAAAAAAGGAAGAAAGAAGGAAGAAAGAAAGAGAAGAAAGAAGAAAGAAAGACGAAAGAAAGGGGAAAGAAGTAAGAGAGAAGAAGAGAAAAAAGAAAGAAGAAATAAAGAAAGAAGTAAGGAAGAAAGAAAGAAGTAAGAAAGAAGAAAGAAAGAATTAAAGAAGAGAGAAAGAAGAAAGAATGAAAGAAGAAAGAAAGAAAGAAGAAAGAAAGAAGGAAAGATAGAAGAAAGAAAGAAGGAAGAAACAAAGAAGAAAGACAGAAAGAAGAAAGAAAGAAAGTATAAAGAAGAAAGAAAGAAGAAAGAAAGGAAGAAAAGAAAGAAGTAAGAAAGAAAGAAAGAAGAAATAAAGAAGAAAGAAAGAATTAAGAAAGAAGTAAGAAAGAAGTAAAAAAGAAGTAAGAAAGAAGTAAGAAAGAAGAAAGAAAGAAGAAAGAAAGAGAGAAAGAAAGAAGAAGGAAAGAAAAGAGAAAGAAGAAAGAAGAAAGAAAGAAAGAAGAAAGAAGAAAGAAGAAACGAAGAAAGAAAGAAGAAAGAAAGAAGAAAGAAAGAAGAAGAAAGAAAGAAAGAAGAAAGAAAGAAGAAAGAAAGAAGAAAGAAAGAAGAAAGAAAGAAGAAAGAAAGAAAGAAAGAAGAAAGAAAGAAAGAAAAGAAAGAAGGAAGAAAGAAAGAAAGAAGAAATAAAGAAGAAAGAAAGAATTAAGAAAGAAGTAAGAAAGAAGTAAAAAAGAAGTAAGAAAGAAGTTAGAAAGAAGAAAGAAAGAAGAAGGAAAGAAGAAAGAAAGAAGAAAGAAGAAAGAAAGAAGAAAGAAAGAAAGAATAAAGAAGAAAGAAAGAAGACAGAAAGAAGAATGAAAGAAAGAAAGAATAATGAAGAAAGAAAGAAGAAAGAAAGAACGAAGAAAGAAAGAATAAAGAAGAAAGATAGAAGAAATAAAGTAGGAAGAAAGAAAGAGAAAGAAAGAAAGAAGAATGAAAGAAGAAAGAAAGAAGAAAGAAAGAAATAAAAAAGAAAGAAAGAAGAAAGAAAGAAGAAAGAAAGAAGAAAGAA
The DNA here is from genome assembly GCF_036013475.1 of Columba livia. Taxonomy (NCBI): domain Eukaryota; kingdom Metazoa; phylum Chordata; class Aves; order Columbiformes; family Columbidae; genus Columba; species Columba livia. The sequence goes on along the minus strand of NW_027043631.1, from coordinate 3,823 downwards.
GGAAGAAAGAAAGAAGAAAGAAAGAAGAAATAAATAAGAACGAAAGAAGAAAGAAAGAAAGAAGAAAGAAAGTAGAAAGAAAGAAAGAAAGAAGAAATAAGAAAGAAGGAAAAAAGAAAGAAAGAATAAAGAAAGAAGAAAAAAGAAAGAAGGAAGAAAGAAAGAAAGAAAGAAAGAAGAAAGAAAGAAAGAATAAAGAAGAAAGAAAGAAGAAAGAAAGAAGAATGAAAGAAAGAAAGAATAAAGAAGAAAGAAAGAAGAAAGAAATAACGAAGAAAGAAAGAATAAAGAAGAAAGAAAGAAGAAAGAAACAAGAAAGAAAGAAGGAAGGAAGGAAGAAAGAAAGAAAGAAAGAAAGAAGAAAGAAAGAAAGAAAGAAGGAAGAAAGAAAGAAAGAAGAAATAAGAAGAAAGAAAGAATTAAGAAAGAAGTAAGAAAGAAGTAAAAAAGAAGTAAGAAAAAAGTAAGAAAGAAGAAAGAAATAAGAAGGAAAGAAGAAAGAAAGAAGAAAGAAAGAAGAAAGAAGAAAGAAAGAAAGAAGAAAGAAAGAAAGAAAAAACAAAGAAGAAAGAAAGAAGAAAGAAAGAAAGAAGAAAGAAAAAGAAAGAAGAAAGAAAGAAAGAAGAAAGAAAGAAGAAAGAAAGAAAGAAGAAAGGAAGCAGAATGAAAGAAGAAATAAAGAAGAAAGAAAGAAGAAAGATAGAAGAAAGAAAGAAGAAAGAAAGAAAAAAGAAAGAAAGAAAGAATAAAGAAGAAAGAAAGAAGAAAGAAAGAAGAAAGAAACAAGAAAGAAAGAAGGAAGGAAGGAAGGAAGGAAGGAAGGAAGGAAGGAAGAAAGAAAGAAAGAAAGAAAGAAAGAAAGAAAGAAAGAAAGAAAGAAGAAAGATTGAAAGAAAAGAAAGAAGGAAGAAAGAAGAAAGAAGAAAAAAAAGAAGAAAGAAAGAAGTAAGAAAGAAGTAAGAAAGAAGTAAAAAAAAAGAAGAAAGAAAGACAGAAGAAAGAAAGAAGAGAGAAAGAAGAAAGAAAGAAGAAAGAAAGAAAGAATAAAGAAAGAAGTAAGAAAGAAGTAAGAAAGGAAGAAGAAAGAAAGAAGAAAGAAAGAAGAAAGAAACAAGAAAGAAAGAAGGAAGGAAGAAAGAAAGAAAGAAAGAAAGAAGAAAGAAAGAAGAAAGAAAGAAAGAAGAATGAAAGAGGAAAGAAAAAAGAAAGAAAGAAGAAAGAAAGAAAGAAGAAAGAAAGAAGAAAGAAAGAAGAAAGAAAGAAAGAAGAAAGAAAGAAGTAAGAAAGAAGTAAGAAAGAAAGAAAGGAAGAAGAAAGAAAGAAGAAAGAAAGAAAGAAGAAAGAAAGAATGAAGAAAGAAAGAAGATAGAAAGAAGAAAGAATGAAGAGAGAAAGAAGAAAGAAAGAAGAAAGAAGAAAGAAGAAAGAAGAAAGAAAGAAAGAAGAAAGAAGAAGAAGAAGAAGAGAAAGAAGAAAGAAGAAAGAAGAAAGAAAGAAAGAAGAAGAAAGAAGAAAGAAAGAAGAAAGAAAAAAGAAAAGAAGAATGAAAGAAGAAAGAAGGAAGAAAGAAAAAAGAAAGAAAAAGAAAGAAAGAAGAAAGAAAGAGGAAAGAAAGAAGAAAGAAGAAAGAAAAAGGAAAGAAGAAAGAAAGAAAAAAGAAAGAAGAAAGAATGAAGAAAGAAAAAAGAAAGAAAGAAAGAAAGAAAGAAAAAAAGAAGATAGAAAGAAAGATGAATGAAAGAAGAAAGAAAGAAGAAAGAAAGAAAGAAGAAAGAAAGAATGAGAAAGAAAGAAGGAAGAAAGAGGAAAAAAGAATAAAGGAAAAAAAAAGTAAGAACAAAGAGAGAAAGAAGAAAGAAGAAAGAAAGAAGAAAGAAAGAACAAAGAAAGAAGAAAGAAAGAAAGAAGAAGAAAGAAGGAAGAAAGAAGAAAGTGGTAAGAAAGAAAGAAGAAAGAAGAGAGAAAGAAGAAAGAAGAAAGAGAAAGAAGAAAGAAGAAAGAAAGAAGAAAGAAGAAAGAAAGAAGTTAGAAAAAGAAAGAAAGAAAGAAGGAAGAAAGAAGAAAGAAGTAAGAAAGAAGTAAGAAAGAATTTAGAAAGAAGTAAGAGAGAAGTAACAAAGAAAGAAGAAAGAAAGAAGAAAGAAAGAAAGAAGAAAGAGGAAAGAATGAATAAAGACAGAAGAAAGAATGTATAAAGAAACAACAAAGAAAGAAGGAAGAAAGAAAAAAGAAAAAAGAAAGAAAAAAAAGAAGAAAGAAAGAAAGAAAGAAGTAATGAGTAAGAAAGAAAGAAGAAAGAAAATAGAAAGAAGAAAGAAAGTAGAGAGAATAAAGAAATGAGAATAAAACAAGAAAGAAAGAAGAAAGAAAGAAAGAAAGAAAGAAAGAAAGAAAAAAGAAAGAAAGAAAGAAAGAAGAAAGAAAGAAAAAAAGAAAGAAGATAGAAGGAAGAAAGAAGTAATAAAGAAGTATGAAACAAGTAAGATAGAAGTAAGAAATATGTAAGAAAGAAAGAAGAAAGAGAGAAGAAAGAAAGAAGAAAGAAAGAAGAAAGAAAGACAGAAAGAAGAAAGAAAGAAGAAAGAAGAAAGAAATAAGAAGAAAGAAAGAAGAAAGAAGAAAGAAAGAAAGAAGAAAGGATTAAGAAAGAAGAAAGAAAGAAGAAAGAAAGAAGAAAGAGAAGAAAGAAAGAAAGAAAAAAGAAAGAAGAAAGAAAGAAGAGAGAAATTAGAAAGAAAGAAGAAAGAAAGAAGAAAGAAAGAAAGGAGAAAGAAGAAAGAAAAAAAGAAAGAAAGAAGATAGAAAGAAGAGTGAAAGAAAGAAATTAAGAAGAAAGAAAGAAAGAAGAAAGAAAGAAGAATTAAAGAAGAAAGAAGTAAGAAAAAGTAAGAAAGAAAGAAGAAAGAAAGGAGAAAGAAAGAAGAAAAGAAAGAAGAAAGAAAGAAATAACAAAGAAGAAGTAAGAAAGAATTAAGAAAGAAGGAAGAAAGAAAGAAGAAGAAAGAAGAAAGAAGAAAGAGAGTAGAAAGAAGAAAATAAAGAAGAAAGAAACAATAAAGAAAGAAGAAAGAAAGAAGAAAGAAGAAAGAAAGAAGAAAGAAATAAGAGAAAGGAAGAAGAAAGGAAGAAGAAAGGAAGAATAAAGGAAGAATAAAGAAAGAAGAAAGAAAGAAGAAAGAAAGAAGAAAGAAAGAGAAAAGAAAGAAAGAAAGAAGTAAGAAGAAGGAAAGAAGAGAGATGAAAGAAAGAAGAAAGAAAGAAGTAAGAAAGAAGTAAGAAATAAATAAGAAAGGATGAAGAAAGGAAGAAGATAGGAAGAAAGAAAAAGAAAGAACGAAGAAAGAGAGAAGAAAGAAAGAAGAAAGAAAGAAAGAAGAAAGAAGAAAGAAAGAAGAAAGAAAGAAGGAAAAGAAGAAAGAGGAAAGAAGTAAGAGAGAAAGAAGAAGGAAAGAAAGAAGAAAGAAAGAAAGAAGTAAGGAAGAAGAAAGAAAGAAAGAAGAAAGAAAGAAGAAAGAAAGAAAGAAAGAAGAAAGAAAGAAGAAAGAAAGAAGAAAGAAAGAAGAAAGAAAGAAGAAAGAAATAAGAAGGAAAGTAGGAAGGAAGAAAGAAAGAAAGAAAGAAAGAAAGAAAGATGAAAGAAAGGAAGAAAAGAAAGAATGAAGAAAGAAAGAAAGAAGAAAGAAAGAAGAAAGAAGGAAGAAAGAAGAAAGAAAGAAGAAAGAAATAAAGAAAGAGGAAAAGAAAGAAGAAAAAAGAACGAAAGAAGAAAGAAAGAAAGAAGAAAGAAAGAGAGAAGAAAGAATGAAGAAAGAATGAAGAAAGA
>NW_027043630.1:0-61482 GCF_036013475.1 Columba livia | reverse complement strand
TCCCCTTTCTTTCCCCTTTCTTTGGGCTTTCTTTGGGCTTTCTTCCCCCTTTCTTTGGGCTTTCTTTCCCCTTTCTTTGGGCTTTCTTTCCCCTTTCTTTGGGGGTTTCTTTCCCCTTTCTTTGGGCTTTCTTTCCCCTTTCTTTGGGGTTTCTTTGGGGCTTTCTTTCCCCTTTCTTTGGGCTTTCCTTGGGCTTTCTTTGGGCTTTTTTTTCCCCTTTCTTTCCACTTTCTTTGGGCTTTCTTTGGGCTTTCTTTGGGCTTTCTTTCCCCATTTCTTTGGGCTTTCTTTGGGCTTTCTTTCCACTTTCTTTGGGCTTTTCTTTCCCCTTTCTTTCCCCTTCCTTTGGGCTTTTTTTGGGCTTTCTTTGGGCTTCCTTTGGACTTTCTTTGGGCATTCTTTGGGCTTTCTTTCCCCTTTCTTTGGCTTTCTTTCCCCTTTCTGTGGGCTTTCTTTGGACTTTCTTTGGGCTTTCTTTGGGCTTTCTTTCCCCTTTCTTTGGGATTTCTTTCCCCTTTCTTTCCCCTTTCTTTGGGCTCTCTTTGGGCTTTCTTTCCCCTTTCTTTGGGCTTTCTTTCCCCTTTCTTTCCCCTTTATTTGGGCTTTCTTTGGGCTTTCTTTGGGCTTTCTTTGGGCTTTCTTTCCCCTTTCTTTGGGCTTTCTTTCCCCTTTCTGTGAGCTTTCTTTGGGCTTTCTTTGGGATTTCTTTGGGCTTTCTTTCCCCTTTCTTTGGGCTTTCTTTCCCCTTTCTTTGGGCTTTCCTTGGGCTTTCTTTGGGCTTTCTTTTGGCTTTTTTCCCCTTTCTTTCCACTGTCTTTGGGCTTTCATTGGGCTTTCTTGGGCTTTCTTTCCCCTTTCTTTGGGCTTTCTTTCCCCTTCTTTGGGCTTTCTTTCCCCTTTCTTTGTGCTTTCTTTCCCCTTTCTTTGGGCTGTCATTCCCCTTTCTTTGGGCTTTCTTTCCCCTTTCTTTGGGCTTTCCTTGGTCTTTCTTTGGGCTTTCTTTGGGCTTTCTTTCCCCTTTCTCTCCACTTTCTTTGGGCTTTCTTTGGGCTTTCTTTCCCCTTTCTTTCCCCTTTCTTTGGGCTCTCTTTGGGCTTTCTTTCCCCTTTCTTTGGGCTTTCTTTGGGCTTTCTTTCCCCTTTCTTTGGGCTTTCTTTCCCCTTCCTTTGGGCTTTCCTTTGGGCTTTCTTTCGGCTTTCTTTGGGCTTTATTTGGGCTTTCTTTGGGCTTTCTTTGGGCTTTCTTTGGCTTTCTTTCCCCTTTCTTTGGGCTTTCTTTCCCCTTTCTGTGGGGCTTTCTTTGGGCTTTCTTTGGGCTTTCTTTCCCCTTTCTTTGGGCTTTCTTTCCCCTTTCTTTGGGCTTTTCTTGGGCTTTCTTTTGGGCTTTCTTTGGGTTTTCTTTCCCCTTTCTTTCCACTTTCTTTGGGCTTTCATTGGGCTTTCTTTGGGCTTTCTTTCCCCTTTCTTTGGGCTTTCTTTCCCCTTTCTTTGGGCTTTCTTTCCCCTTTCTTTGGGCTGTCATTCCCCTTTCTTTGGGCTTTCTTTCCCCTTTCTTTGGCTTTCTTTCCCTTTTCTTTGGGCTTTCTTGGGGCTTTCTTTGGGCTTTCTTGGCCTTTCTCTGGGCTTTCTTTCCCCTTTCTTTGGGCTTTCTTTCCCCTTTCTTTGGGCTTTCTTTCCCCTTTCTTTGGGCTTTCTTTCCCCTTTCTTTGGGCTTTCTTTGAGCTTTCTTTCCCCTTTCTTTGGGCTTTCTTTCCCCTTTCTTTGGGCTTTCTTTGGGCTGTCTTTCCACTTTCTTTGGGCTTTCTTTCCCCTTTCTTTGGGCTTTCTTTCCCCTTTCTTTGGGCTTTCTTTCCCCTTTCTGTGGGCTTTCTTTGCGCTTTCTTTCCCCTTTCTTTGGGCTTTCTTTGGGCTTTCTTTCCCCTTCTTTCCCCTTTCTTTGGTCTTTCTTTGGGCTTTCTTCCCCCTTTCTTTAGGCTTTCTTTCCCCTATCCTTGGCTTTCTTTCCCCTTTCTTTGGGCTTTCTTTCCCCTTTCTTTGGGCTTTCTTTCCCCTTTTCTTTGGCTTTCTTTCCCCTTTCTTTGGGGGTTTCTTTGGGCTTTCTTTCCCCTTTCTTTGGGCTTTCCTTGGGCATTCTTTGGGCTTTCTTTGGGCTTTCTTTCTTCTTTCTTTCCACTTTCTTTGGCTTTCTTTGGCTTTCTTTGGGCTTTCTTTCCCCTTTCTTTGGGCTTTCTTTCCCCTTTCTTTGGGCTTTCTTTCCCCTTTCTTTGGCTTTCTTTGGGCTTTCTGTCCCCTTTCTTTGTGCTTTCTTTCCCCTTTCTTTCCCCTTTCTTTGGGCTTTCTTTGGGCTTTCTTTCCCCTTTCTTTGGGCTTTCTTTGGGCTTTCTTTCCACTTTCTTTGGGCTTTCTTTCCCCTTCTTTCCCCTTTCTTTGGGCTTTCTTTGGGCTTTCTTTGGGGCTTTCTTTGGACTTTCTTTGGGCTTTCTTTGGGCTTTCTTTCCCCTTTCTTTGGGCTTTCTTTCCCCTTTCTGTGGGCTTTCTTTGGACTTTCTTTGGGCTTTCTTTGGGCTTTCTTTCCCCTTTCTTTGGGCTGTCATTCCCCTTTCTTTGGGCTTTCTTTCCCCTTTCTTGGGCTTTCTTTCCCTTTCTTTGGGCTTTCTTTGGGCTTTCTTTGGGCTTTCTTTGGGCTTTCTTTGGGCTTTCTTTGGGCTTTCTTTCCCCCCTTTCTTTGGGCTTTCTTTCCCTTTCTGTGGGCTTTCTTTGGGCTTTCTTTGGGCTTTCTTTGGGCTTTCTTTGGGCTTTCTTTCCCTTCTTTGGGTTTTCTTTCCCCTTTCTTTGGGTTTCCTTGGGCTTTCTTGGGCTTTCTTTGGTTTTCTTTCCCCTTTCTTTCCACTTTCTTTGGGCTTTCTTTCCCCTTTCTTTGGGCTTTCTTTCCCCTTTCTTTGGGCTTTCTTTCCCCTTTCTTTGGGCTGTCATTCCCCTTTTCTTTGGGCTTTCTTTCCCCTTTTCTTTGGCCTTTCTTTCCCTTTTTCTTTGGCTTTCTTTGGGCTTTCTTTGGGCTTTCTTTGGGCTTTCTCTGGGCTTTCTTTCCCCTTTCTTTGGGCTTTCTTTCCCCTTTCTTTGGGCTTTCTTTCCCCTTTCTTTGGGCTTTCTTTCCCCTTTCTTTGGGCTTTCTTTCCCATTTCTTTGGGCTTTCTTTGAGCTTTCTTTCCCCTTTCTTTGGGCTTTCTTTGGGGTGTCTTTCCCCCTTTCTTTGGGCTTTCTTTCCCCTTTCCTTGGACTTTCTTTCCCCTTTCTTTGGGCTTTCTTTCCCCTTTCTTTTGGCTTTCTTCGCGCTTTCTTTCCCCCTTTCTTTGGGCTTTCTTTGGGCTTTCTTTCCCCTTTCTTTGGGCTTTCTTTCCCCTTTCTTTGGGCTTTCTTTCCCCTTTCTTTGGGCTGTCATTCCCCTTTCTTTGGGCTTTCTTTCCCCTTTCTTTGGGCTTTCTTTCCCTTTCTTTGGGCTTTCTTTGGGCTTTTCTTTGGGCTTTCTTTGGCCTTTCTCTGGGCTTTCTTTCCCCTTTCTTTGGGCTTTCCTTTCCCCTTTCTTTGGGCTTTCTTTCCCCTTTCTTTGGGCTTTCTTTCCCCTTTCTTTGGGCTTTCTTTGAGCTTTCTTTCCCCTTTCTTTGGGCTTTCTTTCCCCTTTCTTTGGGCTTTCTTTGGGCTGTCTTTCCACTTTCTTTGGGCTTTCTTTCCCCTTTCTTTGGGCTTTCTTTCCCCTTTCTTTGGGCTTTCTTTCCCCTTTCTGTGGGCTTTCTTTGCGCTTTCTTTCCCCTTTCTTTGGGCTTTCTTTGGGCTTTCTTTCCCCTTTCTTTCCCCTTTCTTTGGTCTTTCATTGGGCTTTCTTCCCCCTTTCTTTAGGCTTTCTTTCCCCTATCCTTGGGCTTTCTTTCCCCTTTCTTTGGGCTTTCTTTCCCCTTTCTTTGGGCTTTCTTTCCCCTTTTCTTTGGGCTTTCTTTCCCCTTTCTTTGGGGTTTCTTTGGGCTTTCTTTCCCCTTTCTTTGGGCTTTCCTTGGGCATTCTTTGGGCTTTCTTTGGGCTTTCTTTCTTCTTTCTTTCCACTTTCTTTGGGCTTTCTTTGGGCTTTCTTTGGGCTTTCTTTCCCCTTTCTTTGGGCTTTCTTTCCCCTTTCTTTGGGCTTTCTTTCCCCTTTCTTTGGGCTTTCTTTGGGCTTTCTGTCCCCTTTCTTTGTGCTTTCTTTCCCCTTTCTTTCCCCTTTCTTTGGGCTTTCTTTGGGCTTTCTTTCCCCTTTCTTTGGGCTTTCTTTGGGCTTTCTTTCCACTTTCTTTGGGCTTTCTTTCCCTTTCTTTCCCCTTTCTTTGGGCTTTCTTTGGGCTTTCTTTGGGCTTTCTTTGGACTTTCTTTGGGCTTTCTTTGGGCTTTCTTTCCCCTTTCTTTGGGCTTTCTTTCCCCTTTCTGTGGGCTTTCTTTGACTTTCTTTGGGCTTTCTTTGGGCTTTCTTCTCCCCTTTTTTGGGCTGTCATTCCCCTTTCTTTGGGCTTTCTTTCCCCTTTCTTGGGCTTTCTTTCCCCTTTCTTTGGGCTTTCTTTGGGCTTTTTTGGGCTTTCTTGGGCTTTCTTTGGGGCTTTCTTTGGCTTTCTTTCCCCTTTCTTTGGCTTTCTTTCCCCTTTCTGTGGCTTTCTTTGGGCTTTCTTTGGGCTTTCTTTGGGCTTTCTTTGGGCTTTCTTTCCCCTTTCTTTGGGTTTTCTTTCCCCTTTCTTTGGGTTTTCCTTGGGCTTTCTTTGGGCTTTCTTTGGTTTTCTTTCCCCTTTCTTTCCACTTTCTTTGGGCTTTCTTTCCCCTTTCTTTGGGCTTTCTTTCCCCTTTCTTTGGGCTTTCTTTCCCCCTTTCTTTGGGCTGTCATTCCCCTTTCTTTGGGCTTTCTTTCCCCTTTCTTTGGCCTTTCTTTCCCTTTTCTTTGGGCTTTCTTTGGGCTTTCTTTGGGCTTTCTTTGGGCTTTCTCTGGGCTTTCTTTCCCCTTTCTTTGGGCTTTCTTTCCCCTTTCTTTGGGCTTTCTTTCCCCTTTCTTTGGGCTTTCTTTCCCCTTTCTTGGGCTTTCTTTCCCATTTCTTTGGGCTTTCTTTGAGCTTTCTTTCCCCTTTTCTTTGGGCTTTCTTTGGGGTGTCTTTCCCCTTTCTTTGGGCTTTCTTTCCCCTTTCCTTGGTACTTTCTTTCCCCTTTCTTTGGGCTTTCTTTCCCCTTTCTTTGGGCTTTCCTTCGCGCTTTCTTTCCCCTTTCTTTGGGCTTTCTTTGGGCTTTCTTTCCCCTTTCTTTGGGTTTTCTTTGGGCTTTCTTTGGGCTTTCTGTCCCCTTTCTTTCCCCATTTCTTTGGGCTTTCTTTGGGCTTTCTTCCCCCTTTCTTTGGGGCTTTCTTTCCCCTTTCTTTGGGCTTTATTTCCCCTTTCTTTGGGCTTTCTTTCCCCTTTCATTGCGATTTCTTTCCCCTTTCTTTGGGCTTTCTTTCCCCTTTCTTTGGGGTTTCTTTGGGCTTTCTTTCCCATTTCTTTGGGGTTTCTTTGGGCTTTCTTTCCCCTTTCTTTGGGCTTTCTTTGGCTTTCTTTCCCCCTTTCTTTCCCCTTTCTTTGGGCTTTCTTTCCCCTTCCTTTGGGCTTTCTTGGGCTTTCTTTCGGCTTTCTTTGGGCTTTCTTTGGGCTTTCTTTCCCCTTTCTTTGGGCTTTCTTGGGCTTTCTTTCCCCTTTCTTTGGGCTTTCTTTCCCCTTTCTGTGGGCTTTCTTTGGGATTTCTTTGGGCTTTCTTTCCCCTTTCTTTGGGCTTTCTTTCCCCTTTCTTTGGGCTTTCTTTCCCCTTTCTTTGGGCTGTCATTCCCCTTTCTTTGGGCTTTCTTTCCCCTTTCTTTGGGCTTTCTTTCCCTTTTCTTTGGGCTTTCTTGGGCTTTCTTTGGGCTTTCTTTGGCCTTTCTCTGGCTTTCTTTCCCCTTTCTTTGGGCTTTCTTTCCCCTTTCTTTGTGCTTTCTTTCCCCTTTCTTTCCCCTTTCTTTGGGCTTTCTTTGGGCTTTCTTTCCCCTTTCTTTGGGCTTTCTTTGGGCTTTCTTTCCACTTTCTTTGGGCTTTCTTTCCCCTTTCTTTCCCCTTTCTTTGGGCTTTCTTTGGGCTTTCTTTGGGCTTTCTTTGGACTTTCTTTGGGCTTTCTTTGGGCTTTCTTTCCCCTTTCTTTGGGCTTTCTTTCCCCTTTCTGTGGGCTTTCTTTGGACTTTCTTTGGGCTTTCTTTGGGCTTTCTTTCCCCTTTTTTGGGCTGTCATTCCCCTTTCTTTGGGCTTTCTTTCCCCTTTCTTGGGCTTTCTTTCCCCTTTCTTTGGGCTTTCTTTGGGCTTTCTTTGGGCTTTCTTTGGGCTTTCTTTGGGCTTTCTTTGGGCTTTCTTTCCCCTTTCTTTGGGCTTTCTTTCCCCTTTCTGTGGGCTTTCTTTGGGCTTTCTTTGGGCTTTCTTTGGGCTTTCTTTGGGCTTTCTTTCCCCTTTCTTTGGGTTTTCTTTCCCCTTTCTTTGGGTTTTCCTTGGGCTTTCTTTGGGCTTTCTTTGGTTTTCTTTCCCCTTTCTTTCCACTTTCTTTGGGCTTTCTTTCCCCTTTCTTTGGGCTTTCTTTCCCCTTTCTTTGGGCTTTCTTTCCCCTTTCTTTGGGCTGTCATTCCCCTTTCTTTGGGCTTTCTTTCCCCTTTCTTTGGCCTTTCTTTCCCTTTTCTTTGGGCTTTCTTTGGGCTTTCTTTGGGCTTTCTTTGGGCTTTCTCTGGGCTTTCTTTCCCCTTTCTTTGGGCTTTCTTTCCCCTTTCTTTGGGCTTTCTTTCCCCTTTCTTTGGGCTTTCTTTCCCCTTTCTTTGGGCTTTCTTTCCCATTTCTTTGGGCTTTCTTTGAGCTTTCTTTCCCCTTTCTTTGGGCTTTCTTTGGGGTGTCTTTCCCCTTTCTTTGGGCTTTCTTTCCCCTTTCCTTGGACTTTCTTTCCCCTTTCTTTGGGCTTTCTTTCCCCTTTCTTTGGGCTTTCTTCGCGCTTTCTTTCCCCTTTCTTTGGGCTTTCTTTGGGCTTTCTTTCCCCTTTCTTTGGGTTTTCTTTGGGCTTTCTTTGGGCTTTCTGTCCCCTTTCTTTCCCCTTTCTTTGGGCTTTCTTTGGGCTTTCTTCCCCCTTTCTTTGGGCTTTCTTTCCCCTTTCTTTGGGCTTTATTTCCCCTTTCTTTGGGCTTTCTTTCCCCTTTCATTGCGATTTCTTTCCCCTTTCTTTGGGCTTTCTTTCCCCTTTCTTTGGGGTTTCTTTGGGCTTTCTTTCCCATTTCTTTGGGGTTTCTTTGGGCTTTCTTTCCCCTTTCTTTGGGCTTTCTTTGGGCTTTCTTTCCCCTTTCTTTCCCCTTTCTTTGGGCTTTCTTTCCCCTTCCTTTGGGCTTTCTTTGGGCTTTCTTTCGGCTTTCTTTGGGCTTTCTTTGGGCTTTCTTTCCCCTTTCTTTGGGCTTTCTTTGGGCTTTCTTTCCCCTTTCTTTGGGCTTTCTTTCCCCTTTCTGTGGGCTTTCTTTGGGATTTCTTTGGGCTTTCTTTCCCCTTTCTTTGGGCTTTCTTTCCCCTTTCTTTGGGCTTTCTTTCCCCTTTCTTTGGGCTGTCATTCCCCTTTCTTTGGGCTTTCTTTCCCCTTTCTTTGGGCTTTCTTTCCCTTTTCTTTGGGCTTTCTTTGGGCTTTCTTTGGGCTTTCTTTGGCCTTTCTCTGGGCTTTCTTTCCCCTTTCTTTGGGCTTTCTTTCCCCTTTCTTTGGGCTTTCTTTCCCCTTTCTTTCCCCTTTCTTTGGGCTTTCTTTGGGCTTTCTTTCCCCTTTCTTTGGGCTTTCTTTGGGCTTTCTTTCCACTTTCTTTGGGCTTTCTTTCCCCTTTCTTTCCCCTTTCTTTGGGCTTTCTTTGGGCTTTCTTTGGGCTTTCTTTGGACTTTCTTTGGGCTTTCTTTGGGCTTTCTTTCCCCTTTCTTTGGGCTTTCTTTCCCCTTTCTGTGGGCTTTCTTTGGACTTTCTTTGGGCTTTCTTTGGGCTTTCTTTCCCATTTCTTTGGGCTTTCTTTCCCCTTTCTTTTGGCTTTCTTTCCCCTTTCTTTGGGCTTTCTTTCTCCTTTCTTTGGGCTTTCTTTCCCCTTTATTTGGGCTTTCCTTGGGCTTTCTTTGGGCTTTCTTTCCCCTTTCTTTCCACTTTTTTTGGGCTTTCTTTGGGCTTTCTTTCCCATTTCTTTGGGCTTTCTTTCCCCTTTCTTTGGGCTTTCTTTCCCTTTCTTTGGGCTTTTTTTCCCCTTTCTTTGGGCTGTCATTCCCCTTTCTTTGGGCTTTCTTTCTCCTTTCTTTGGGCTTTCCTTGGGCTTTCTTTGGGCTTTCTTTGGGCTTTCTTTCCCCTTTCTTTCCACTTTCTTTGGGCTTTCTTTGGGCTTTCTTTGGGCTTTCTTTCCCCTTTCTGTGGGCTTACTTTGGGCTTTCTTTGGGCTTTCTTTCCCCTTTCTTTGGGCTTTCTTTCCCCTTTCTTTGGGCTTTCCTTGGGTTTTCTTTGGGCTTTCTTTGGGCTTTCTTTGGGCTTTCTTTCCCCTTTCTTTGGGCTTTCTTTGGGCTTTTTTGTGCTTTCTTTCCCCTTTCTTTGGGCTGTCATTCCCGTTTCTTTGGGCTTTCTTTCCCCTTTCTTTGGGCTTTCTTTCCCCTTACTTTGACATTTCTTTGGGCTTTCTTTGGGCTTTCTTTGGGCTTTCTTTGGGCTTTCTGTGGGCTTTCTTTGGGCTTTCTTTGGGATTTCTTTGGGCTTTCTTTCCCCTTTCTTTCCACTTTCTTTGGGCTTTCTTTGGGCTTTCTTTGGGCTTTCTCTGGGCATTCTTTCCCCTTTCTTTGGGCTTTCTTTCCCCTTTCTTTGGGCTTTCTTTCCCCTTTCTTTGGGCTTTCTTTGGGCTTTCTTTCCCCTTTCTTTGGGCTGTCATTCCCCTTTATTTGGGCTTTCTTTCCCATTTCTTTGGGGTTTCTTTCCCCTTTCTTTGGGCTTTCCTTCCCCTTTCTTTGGGCTTTCTTTCCCCTTTCTTTGGGCTTTCTTTCCCCTTTCTTTGGGCTGTCATTCCCCTTTCTTTGGGCTTTCTTTCCCCTTTCTTGGGCTTTCTTTCCCCTTTCTTTGGGCTTTCTTTGGGCTTTCTTTGGTCTTTCTTTGGGCTTTCTTTGGGCTTTCTTTGGGCTTTCTTTCCCCTTTCTTTGGGCTTTCTTTCCCCTTTCTGTGGGCTTTCTTTGGGCTTTCTTTGGGCTTTCTTTGGGCTTTCTTTCCCCTTTCTTTGGGTTTTCTTTCCCCTTTCTTTGGGTTTTCCTTGGGCTTTCTTTGGGCTTTCTTTGGTTTTCTTTCCCCTTTCTTTCCACTTTCTTTGGGCTTTCTTTCCCCTTTCTTTGGGCTTTCTTTCCCCTTTCTTTGGGCTTTCTTTCCCCTTTCTTTGGGCTGTCATTCCCCTTTCTTTGGGCTTTCTTTCCCCTTTCTTTGGGCTTTCTTTCCCTTTTCTTTGGGCTTTCTTTGGGCTTTCTTTGGGCTTTCTTTGGGCTTTCTCTGGGCTTTCTTTCCCCTTTCTTTGGGCTTTCTTTCCCCTTTCTTTGGGCTTTCTTTCCCCTTTCTTTGGGCTTTCTTTCCCATTTCTTTGGGCTTTCTTTGAGCTTTCTTTCCCCTTTCTTTGGGCTTTCTTTCCCCTTTCTTTGGGCTTTCTTTCCCCTTTCTTTGGGCTTTCTTTGGGCTTTCTTTCCCCTTTCTTTGGGCTTTCTCTGGGCTTTCTTTCCCCTTTCTTTGGGCTTTCTTTCCCCTTTCTTTGGGCTTTATTTCCCCTTTCTTTGGGCTTTCTTTCCCCTTTCCTTGGGCTTTCTTTCCCCTTTCTTTGGGCTTTCTTTCCCCTTTCTTTGGGGTTTCTTTGGGCTTTCTTTCCCCTTTCTTTGAGGTTTCTTTGGGCTTTCTTTCCCCTTTCTTTGGGCTTTCTTTGGGCTTTCTTTCCCCTTTCTTTCCCCTTTCTTTTGGCTTTCTTTCCCCTTTCTTTCCCCTTTCTTTGGGCTTTCTTTCCCCTTTCTTTGGGCTTTCTTTCCCCTTTCTTTGGGCTTTCTTTCCCCTTTCTTTCCCCTTTCCTTGGGCTCTCTTTTTTGCTTTCTTTCCCCTTTCTTTGGGCTTTCTTTCCCCTTTCTTTCCCCTTTCTTTGGGCTTTCCTTGGGCTTTCTTTGTGCGTTCTTTGGGCTTTCTTTCCCCTTTCTTTCCGCTTTCTTTGGGCTTTCTTTGGGCTTTCTTTGGGCTTTCTTTCCCATTTCTTTGGGCTTTCTTTCCCCTTTTTTTGGGCTTTCTTTCCCTTTTCTTTGGGCTTTCTTTCCCCTTTCTTTGGGCTGTCATTCCCCTTTCTTTGGGCTTTCTTTCCCCTTTCTTTGGGCTTTCCTTGGGCTTTCTTTGGGCTTCCTTTGGGCTTTCTTTCCCCTTTCTTTCCACTTTCTTTGGGCTTTCTTTGGGCTTTCTTTGGGCTTTCTTTCCCCTTTCTTTACCCTTTCTTTTGGCTTTCTTTCCCCTTTCTTTCCCCTGTCTTTGGGCTTTCTTTGGGCTTTCTTTGGGCTTTCTTTGGGCTTTCTTTGGGCTGTCATTCCCCTTTCTTTGGGCTTTCTTTGGGCTTTCTTTGGGCTTTCTTTGGGCTTTCTTTGGGCTTTCTTTGGGCTTTCTTTCCCCTTTCTTTGGGCTTTCTTTCCCCTTTCTTTGGGCTTTCTTTCCCCTTTCTTTGGGCTTTCTTTGGCTTTCTTTCCCGTTTCGTTCCACTTTCTTTGGGCTTTCTTTGGGCTTTCTTGGGCTTTCTTTCCCCTTTCTTTGGGCTTTCTTTCCCCTTTCTTTGGGCTTTCTTTCCCCTTTCTTTGGGCTTTCTTTCCCCTTTCTTTGGGCTGTCATTCCCCTTTCTTTGGGCTTTCTTTCCCCTTTCTTTGGGCTTTCCTTGGGCTTTCTTTGGGCTTTCTTTGGGCTTTCTTTCCCCTTTCTTTCCACTTTCTTTGGGCTTTCTTTGGGCTTTCTTTGGGCTTTCTTTCCCCTTTCTTTCCCCTTTCTTTGGGCTTTCTTTCCCCTTTCTTTCTTCTTTCTTTGGGCTTTCTTTGGGCTTTCTTTGGGCTTTCTTTGTGCTTTCTTAGGGCTGTCATTCCCCTTTCTTTGGGCTTTCTTTCCCCTTTCTTTGGGCTTTCTTTGGGCTTTCTTTGGGCTTTCTTTGGGCTTTCTTTGGGCTTTCTTTGGGCTTTCCTTGGGCTTTCTTTGGGCTTTCTTTGGGCTTTCTTTCCTTCTTCTTTGGGCTTTCTTTCCCCTTTCTTTGGTATTTCTTTGCACTTTCTTTCCCCTTTCTTTGGGCTTTCTTTGGGCTTTCTTTCCCCTTTCTTTGGGCTTTCTTTCCCCTGTCTTTCCCCTTTCTTTGGGCTTTCTTTGGGCTTTCTTTCCCCTTTCTTTGGGCTGTCTTTGGGCTTTCTTTCCCCTTTCTTTGGGCTTTCATTCCCCTTTCTTTGGGCTTTCTTTGGGCTTTCTTTCCACTTTCTTTGGGCTTTGTTTCCCCTTTCTTTGGGCTTTCTTTCCCCTTTCTTTGGGCTTTCTTTGGGCTTTCTTTGGGCTTTCTTTCCGCTTTCTTTGGGCTTTCTTTGGGCTTTCTTTTCCTTTTCTTTGGGTTCTCTTTCCCCTTTCTTTGGGCTTTCTTTCCCCTTTCTTTGGGCTTTCTTTCCACTTTCTTTGGGCTTTCTATCCCCTTTCTTTGGGCTTTCTTTCCCCTTTCTTTGGGCTTTCTTTGGGCTTTCTCTCACCTTTCTTTGGGCTTTCTTTCCCCTTTCTTTGGGCTTTTTTTCCCCTTTCTTTGGGCTTTGTTTTCCCTTTCTCTGTGCTTTCTTTCCCCTTTCTTTGGGCTTTCTTTCCCCTTTGATTGGGCTTTCTTTGGGCTTTCTTTGGGCTTTCTTTGGGCTTTCTTCGGGATTTCTTTCCCCTTTGTTTGGGCTTTCTTTGGGCTTTCTTTGGGCTTTCTTTGGGCTTTCCTTGGGCTTTCTTCGGGCTTTCTTTCCTCTTTCTTTGGGCTTTCTTTCCCCTTTCTTTGGGCTTTCTTTCCCCTTTCTTTGGGCTGTCTTTCCACTTTCTTTGGGTATTCTTTCCCCTTTCTTTGGGCTTTCTTTCCCTTTTCTTTGGGCTTTCCTTGGGCTTTCTTTGGGCTTTCTCTGGGCTTTCTTTCCCCTTTCTTTGGGCTTTCTTTCCCCTTTGTTTGTGCTTCCTTTGGGCTTTCTTTGGGCTTTCTTTGGGCTTTCTTTCCACTTTCTTTGGGCTTTCTTTCCCCTTTCTTTGGGCTTTCTTTCCCCTTTCTTTGGGCTTTCTTTCCCCTTTGTTTGGGCTTTCTTTCCCCTTTGTTTGGGCTTTCTTTGGGCTTTCTTTCCCCTTTCTTTTGGCTTTCTTTGGGCTTTCTTTCCCCTTTCTTTGGGCTTTCTTTCCCCTTTCTTTGGGCTTTCTTTCCCCTTTCTTTGGGCTTTCTTTTCCCTTTCTTTGGGCTCTCTTTCCCCTTTCTTTGGGCTTTCTTTGAGCTTTCTTTCCCCTTTCTTTGGGCTTTCTTTCCCCGTTCTTTGGGCTTTCTTTCCCCTTTCTTTGGGCTTTCTTTCCCCTTTCTTTGGGCTGTCATTCCCCTTTCTTTGGGCTTTCTTTCCCCTTTCTTTGGGCTTTCTTTGTGCTTTCTTTCCCCTTTCTTTGGGATTTCTTTGGGCTTTCTTTGGGCTTTCTTTCCCCTTTCTTTCCCCTTTCTTTGGGCTTTCTTTCCCCTTTCTTTCCCATTTCTTTGGGCTTTGTTTCCCCTTTCTTTGGGCTTCCTTTCCCCTTTCTTTGGGCTTTCTATGGGCTTTCTTTTCCATTTCTTTGGGCTTTCTTTGGGCTTTCTTTGGGCTTTCTTTGGGCTTTCTTTCCCCTTTCTTTGGGCTTTCTTTCCCCTTTCTTTGGGCTTTCCTTGGGCTTTCTTTGAGCTTTCTTTGGGATTTCTTTCCACTTTCTGTGGGCTTTCTTTGGGCTTTCTTTGGGCTTTCTTTCCCCTTTCTTTGGGCTTTCTTTCCCCTTTCTTTGGGCTTTCCTTGGGCTTTCTTTGGCTTTTTTCCCCTTTCTTTCCACTGTCTTTGGGCTTTCTTTGGGCTTTCTTGGGCTTTCTTTCCCCTTTCTTTGGGCTTTCTTTCCCCTTTCTTTGGGCTTTCTTTCCCCTTTCTTTGTGCTTTCTTTCCCCTTTCTTTTGGCTGTCATTCCCCTTTCTTTGGGCTTTCTTTCCCCTTTCTTTGGGCTTTCCTTGGTCTTTCTTTGGGCTTTCTTTGGGCTTTCTTTCCCCTTTCTCTCCACTTTCTTTGGGCTCTCTTTGGGCTTTCTTTCCCCTTTCTTTGGGCTTTCTTTGGGCTTTCTTTCCCCTTTCTTTGGGCTTTCTTTCCCCTTCCTTTGGGCTTTCTTTGGGCTTTCTTTCTGCTTTCTTTGGGCTTTATTTGGGCTTTCTTTGGGCTTTCTTTGGACTTTCTTTCCCCTTTCTTTGGGCTTTCTTTCCCCTTTCTGTGGGCTTTCTTTGGGCTTTCTTTGGGCTTTCTTTCCCCTTTCTTTGGGCTTTCTTTCCCCTTTCTTTGGGCTTTTCTTGGGCTTTCTTTGGGCTTTCTTTGGGTTTTCTTTCCCCTTTCTTTCCACTTTCTTTGGGCTTTCCTTGGGCTTTCTTTGGGCTTTCTTTCCCCTTTCTTTGGGCTTTCTTTCCCCTTTCTTTGGGCTTTCTTTCCCCTTTCTTTGGGCTGTCATTCCCCTTTCTTTGGGCTTTCTTTCCCCTTTCTTTGGGCTTTCTTTCCCTTTTCTTTCGGCTTTCTTTGGCCTTTCTTTGGGCTTTCTTTGGCCTTTCTCTGGGCTTTCTTTCCCATTTCTTTGGGGTTTCTTTCCCCTTTCTTTGGGCTTTCCTTCCCCTTTCTTTGGGCTTTCTTTCCCCTTTCTTTGGGCTTTCTTTGAGCTTTCTTTCCCCTTTCTTTGGGCTTTCTTTCCCCTTTCTTTGGGCTTTCTTTGGGCTCTCTTTTCCCTTTCTTTGGGCTTTCTTTCCCCTTTCTTTGGGCTTTCTTTCCCCTTTCTTTGGGCTTTCTTTCCCCTTTCTGTGGGCTTTCTTTGCACTTTCTTTCCCCTTTCTTTGGGCTTTCTTTGGGCTTTCTTTCCCCTTTCTTTCCCCTTTCTTTGGGCTTTCTTTGGGCTTTCTTCCCCCTTTCTTTGGGCTTTCTTTCCCCTATCCTTGGGCTTTCTTTCCCCTTTCTTTAGGCTTTCTTTCACCTTTCTTTGGGCTTTCTTTCCCCTTTTCTTTGGGCTTTCTTTCCCCTTTCTTTGGGGTTTCTTTGGGCTTTCTTTCCCCTTTCTTTGGGCTTTCCTTTGGCTTTCTTTGGGCTTTCTTTCCCCTTTCTTTCCACTTTCTTTGGGCTTTCTTTGGGCTTTCTTTGGGCTTTCTTTCCCCTTTCTTTGGGCTTTCTTTGGGCTTTCTTTCCCCTTTCTTTGTGCTTTCTTTCCCCTTTCTTTCCCCTTTCTTTGGGCTTTCTTTGGGCTTTCTTTCTCCTTTCTTTGGGCTTTCTTTGGGCTTTCTTTCCACTTTCTTTGGGCTTTCTTTCCCCTTTCTTTCCCCTTTCTTTGGGCTTTCTTTGGGCTTTCTTTGGGCTTTCTTTGGACTTTCTTTGGGCTTTCTTTGGGCTTTCTTTCCCCTTTCTTTGGGCTTTCTTTCCCCTTTCTGTGGGCTTTCTTTGGACTTTCTTTGGGCTTTCTTTGGGCTTTCTTTCCCATTTCTTTGGGCTTTCTTTCCCCTTTCTTTTGGCTTTCTTTCCCCTTTCTTTGGGCTTTCTTTCTCCTTTCTTTGGGCTTTCTTTCCCCTTTCTTTGGGCTTTCTTTGGGCTTTCTTTCCCCTTTCTTTGTGCTTTCTTTCCCCTTTCTTTCCCCTTTCTTTGGGCTTTCTTTGGGCTTTCTTTCCCCTTTCTTTGGGCTTTCTTTGGGCTTTCTTTCCACTTTCTTTGGGCTTTCTTTCCCCTTTCTTTCCCCTTTCTTTGGGCTTTCTTTGGGCTTTCTTTGGGCTTTCTTTGGACTTTCTTTGGGCTTTCTTTGGGCTTTCTTTCCCCTTTCTTTGGGCTTTCTTTCCCCTTTCTTTTGGCTTTCTTTCCCCTTTCTTTGGGCTTTCTTTCTCCTTTCTTTGGGCTTTCTTTCCCCTTTCTTTGGGCTTTCCTTGGGCTTTCTTTGGGCTTTCTTTCCCCTTTCTTTCCACTTTCTTTGGGCTTTCTTTGGGCTTTCTTTCCCATTTCTTTGGGCTTTCTTTCCCCTTTCTTTGGGCTTTCTTTCCCCTTTCTTTGGGCTTTCTTTCCCCTTTCTTTGGGCTGTCATTCCCCTTTCTTTGGGCTTTCTTTCTCCTTTCTTTGGGCTTTCCTTGGGCTTTCTTTGGGCTTTCTTTGGGCTTTCTTTCCCCTTTCTTTCCACTTTCTTTGGGCTTTCTTTGGGCTTTCTTTGGGCTTTCTTTCCCCTTTCTGTGGGCTTACTTTGGGCTTTCTTTGGGCTTTCTTTCCCCTTTCTTTGGGCTTTCTTTCCCCTTTCTTTGGGCTTTCCTTGGGTTTTCTTTGGGCTTTCTTTGGGCTTTCTTAGGGCTTTCTTTCCCCTTTCTTTGGGCTTTCTTTGGGCTTTCTTTCTGCTTTCTTTCCCCTTTCTTTGGGCTGTCATTCCCATTTCTTTGGGCTTTCTTTCCCCTTTCTTTGGGCTTTCTTTCCCCTTACTTTGACATTTCTTTGGGCTTTCTTTGGGCTTTCTTTGGGCTTTCTTTGGGCTTTCTGTGGGCTTTCTTTGGGCTTTCTTTGAGATTTCTTTGGGCTTTCTTTCCCCTTTCTTTCCACTTTCTTTGGGCTTTCTTTGGGCTTTCTTTGGGCTTTCTCTGGGCATTCTTTCCCCTTTCTTTGGGCTTTCTTTCCCCTTTCTTTGGGCTTTCTTTCCCCTTTCTTTGGGCTTTCTTTGGGCTTTCTTTCCCCTTTCTTTGGGCTGTCATTCCCCTTTATTTGGGCTTTCTTTCCCATTTCTTTGGGGTTTCTTTCCCCTTTCTTTGGGCTTTCCTTCCCCTTTCTTTGGGCTTTCTTTCCCCTTTCTTTGGGCTTTCTTTCCCCTTTCTTTGGGCTGTCATTCCCCTTTCTTTGGGCTTTCTTTCCCCTTTCTTGGGCTTTCTTTCCCCTTTCTTTGGGCTTTCTTTGGGCTTTCTTTGGTCTTTCTTTGGGCTTTCTTTGGGCTTTCTTTGGGCTTTCTTTCCCCTTTCTTTGGGCTTTCTTTCCCCTTTCTGTGGGCTTTCTTTGGGCTTTCTTTGGGCTTTCTTTCCCCTTTCTTTGGGTTTTCTTTCCCCTTTCTTTGGGTTTTCCTTGGGCTTTCTTTGGGCTTTCTTTGGTTTTCTTTCCCCTTTCTTTCCACTTTCTTTGGGCTTTCTTTCCCCTTTCTTTGGGCTTTCTTTCCCCTTTCTTTGGGCTTTCTTTCCCCTTTCTTTGGGCTGTCATTCCCCTTTCTTTGGGCTTTCTTTCCCCTTTCTTTGGGCTTTCTTTCCCTTTTCTTTGGGCTTTCTTTGGGCTTTCTTTGGGCTTTCTTTGGGCTTTCTCTGGGCTTTCTTTCCCCTTTCTTTGGGCTTTCTTTCCCCTTTCTTTGGGCTTTCTTTCCCCTTTCTTTGGGCTTTCTTTCCCATTTCTTTGGGCTTTCTTTGAGCTTTCTTTCCCCTTTCTTTGGGCTTTCTTTCCCCTTTCTTTGGGCTTTCTTTCCCCTTTCTTTGGGCTTTCTTTGGGCTTTCTTTCCCCTTTCTTTCCCCTTTCTTTGGGCTTTCTCTGGGCTTTCTTTCCCCTTTCTTTGGGCTTTCTTTCCCCTTTCTTTGGGCTTTATTTCCCCTTTCTTTGGGCTTTCTTTCCCCTTTCCTTGGGCTTTCTTTCCCCTTTCTTTGGGCTTTCTTTCCCCTTTCTTTGGGGTTTCTTTGGGCTTTCTTTCCCCTTTCTTTGAGGTTTCTTTGGGCTTTCTTTCCCCTTTCTTTGGGCTTTCTTTGGGCTTTCTTTCCCCTTTCTTTCCCCTTTCTTTTGGCTTTCTTTCCCCTTTCTTTCCCCTTTCTTTGGGCTTTCTTTCCCCTTTCTTTGGGCTTTCTTTCCCCTTTCTTTGGGCTTTCTTTCCCCTTTCTTTCCCCTTTCCTTGGGCTCTCTTTTTTGCTTTCTTTCCCCTTTCTTTGGGCTTTCTTTCCCCTTTCTTTCCCCTTTCTTTGGGCTTTCCTTGGGCTTTCTTTGGGCTTCCTTTGGGCTTTCTTTCCCCTTTCTTTCCACTTTCTTTGGGCTTTCTTTGGGCTTTCTTTGGGCTTTCTTTCCCCTTTCTTTCCCCTTTCTTTGGGCTTTCTTTCCCCTTTCTTTCCCCTGTCTTTGGGCTTTCTTTGGGCTTTCTTTGGGCTTTCTTTGGGCTGTCATTGGGCTTTCTTTGGGCTTTCTTTGGGCTTTCTTTGGGCTTTCTTTGGGCTTTCTTTGGGCTTTCTTTCCCCTTTCTTTGGGCTTTCTTTCCCCTTTCTTTGGGCTTTCTTTCCCCTTTCTTTGGGCTTTCTTTGGCTTTCTTTCCCATTTCGTTCCACTTTCTTTGGGCTTTCTTTGGGCTTTCTTGGGCTTTCTTTCCCCTTTCTTTGGGCTTTCTTTCCCCTTTCTTTGGGCTTTCTTTCCCCTTTCTTTGGGCTTTCTTTCCCCTTTCTTTGGGCTGTCATTCCCCTTTCTTTGGGCTTTCTTTCCCCTTTCTTTGGGCTTTCCTTGGGCTTTCTTTGGGCTTTCTTTGGGCTTTCTTTCCCCTTTCTTTCCACTTTCTTTGGGCTTTCTTTGGGCTTTCTTTGGGCTTTCTTTCCCCTTTCTTTCCCCTTTCTTTGGGCTTTCTTTCCCCTTTCTTTCTTCTTTCTTTGGGCTTTCTTTGGGCTTTCTTTGGGCTTTCTTTGTGCATTCTTAGGGCTGTCATTCCCCTTTCTTTGGGCTTTCTTTCCCCTTTCTTTGGGCTTTCTTTGGGCTTTCTTTGGGCTTTCTTTGGGCTTTCTTTGGGCTTTCCTTGGGCTTTCTTTGGGCTTTCTTTGGGCTTTCTTTCCCCTTTCTTTGGGCTTTCTTTCCCCTTTCTTTGGTATTTCTTTGCACTTTCTTTCCCCTTTCTTTGGGCTTTCTTTGGGCTTTCTTTCCCCTTTCTTTGGGCTTTCTTTCCCCTGTCTTTCCCCTTTCTTTGGGCTTTCTTTGGGCTTTCTTTCCCCTTTCTTTGGGCTGTCTTTGGGCTTTCTTTCCCCTTTCTTTGGGCTTTCATTCCCCTTTCTTTGGGCTTTCTTTGGGCTTTCTTTCCACTTTCTTTGGGCTTTGTTTCCCCTTTCTTTGGGCTTTCTTTCCCCTTTCTTTGGGCTTTCTTTGGGCTTTCTTTGGGCTTTCTTTCCGCTTTCTTTGGGCTTTCTTTGGGCTTTCTTTTCCTTTTCTTTGGGTTCTCTTTCCCCTTTCTTTGGGCTTTCTTTCCCCTTTCTTTGGGCTTTCTTTCCACTTTCTTTGGGCTTTCTATCCCCTTTCTTTGGGCTTTCTTTCCCCTTTCTTTGGGCTTTCTTTGGGCTTTCTCTCACCTTTCTTTGGGCTTTCTTTCCCCTTTCTTTGGGCTTTTTTTCCCCTTTCTTTGGGCTTTGTTTTCCCTTTCTCTGTGCTTTCTTTCCCCTTTCTTTGGGCTTTCTTTCCCCTTTGATTGGGCTTTCTTTGGGCTTTCTTTGGGCTTTCTTTGGGCTTTCTTTGGGCTTTCTTCGGGATTTCTTTCCCCTTTGTTTGGGCTTTCTTTGGGCTTTCTTTGGGCTTTCTTTGGGCTTTCTTTGGGCTTTCTTCGGGCTTTCTTTCCTCTTTCTTTGGGCTTTCTTTCCCCTTTCTTTGGGCTTTCTTTCCCCTTTCTTTGGGCTGTCTTTCCACTTTCTTTGGGTATTCTTTCCCCTTTCTTTGGGCTTTCTTTCCCTTTTCTTTGGGCTTTCCTTGGGCTTTCTTTGGGCTTTCTCTGGGCTTTCTTTCCCCTTTCTTTGGGCTTTCTTTCCCCTTTGTTTGTGCTTCCTTTGGGCTTTCTTTGGGCTTTCTTTGGGCTTTCTTTCCCCTTTCTTTGGGCTTTCTTTCCCCTTTCTTTGGGCTTTCTTTCCCCTTTCTTTGGGCTTTCTTTCCCCTTTGTTTGGGCTTTCTTTGGGCTTTCTTTCCCCTTTCTTTTGGCTTTCTTTGGGCTTTCTTTCCCCTTTCTTTGGGCTTTCTTTCCCCTTTCTTTGGGCTTTCTTTCCCCTTTCTTTGGGCTTTCTTTTCCCTTTCTTTGGGCTCTCTTTCCCCTTTCTTTGGGCTTTCTTTGAGCTTTCTTTCCCCTTTCTTTGGGCTTTCTTTCCCCGTTCTTTGGGCTTTCTTTCCCCTTTCTTTGGGCTTTCTTTCCCCTTTCTTTGGGCTGTCATTCCCCTTTCTTTGGGCTTTCTTTCCCCTTTCTTTGGGCTTTCTTTGTGCTTTCTTTCCCCTTTCTTTGGGATTTCTTTGGGCTTTCTTTGGGCTTTCTTTCCCCTTTCTTTCCCCTCTCTTTGGGCTTTCTTTCCCCTTTCTTTCCCATTTCTTTGGGCTTTGTTTCCCCTTTCTTTGGGCTTCCTTTCCCCTTTCTTTGGGCTTTCTATGGGCTTTCTTTTCCATTTCTTTGGGCTTTCTTTGGGCTTTCTTTGGGCTTTCTTTGGGCTTTCTTTCCCCTTTCTTTGGGCTTTCTTTCCCCTTTCTTTGGGCTTTCCTTGGGCTTTCTTTGAGCTTTCTTTGGGATTTCTTTCCACTTTCTGTGGGCTTTCTTTGGGCTTTCTTTGGGCTTTCTTTTGGCTTTCTTTCCCCTTTCTTTGGGCTGTCATTCCCCTTTCTTTGGGCTTTCTTTCCCCTTTCTTTGGGCTTTCTTTCCCTTTTCTTTGGGCTTTCTTTGGCCTTTCTCTGGGCTTTCTTTCCCCTTTCTTTGGGCTTTCTTTCCCCTTTCTTTGGGCTTTCTTTCCCCTTTCTTTGGGCTTTCTTTCCCCTTTCTTTGGGCTTTCTTTGAGCTTTCTTTCCCCTTTCTTTGGGCTTTCTTTCCCCTTTCTTTGGGCTTTCTTTCCCCTTTCTTTGGGCTTTCTTTCCCCTTTCTTTGGGCTTTCTTTCCCCTTTCTGTGGGCTTTCTTTGCGCTTTCTTTCCCCTTTCTTTGGGCTTTCTTTGGGCTTTCTTTCCCCTTTCTTTCCCCTTTCTTTGGGCTTTCTTTGGGCTTTCTTCCCCCTTTCTTTGGGCTTTCTTTCCCCTTTCTTTGGGCTTTCTTTCCCCTTTCTTTGGGGTTTCTTTCCCCTTTCTTTGGGCTTTCTTTCCCCTTTCTTTGGGGTTTCTTTGGGCTTTCTTTCCCCTTTCTTTGGGCTTTCCTTGGGCTTTCTTTGGGCTTTTTTTCCCCTTTCTTTCCACTTTCTTTGGGCTTTCTTTGGGCTTTCTTTGGGCTTTCTTTCCCCTTTCTTTGGGCTTTCTTTCCCCTTTCTTTGGGCTTTCTTTGGGCTTTCTTTCCACTTTCTTTGTGCTTTCTTTCCCCTTTCTTTCCCCTTTCTTTGGGCTTTCTTTGGGCTTTCTTTCCCCTTTCTTTGGGCTTTCTTTGGGCTTTCTTTCCACTTTCTTTGGGCTTTCTTTCCCCTTTCTTTCCCCTTCCTTTGGGCTTTTTTTGGGCTTTCTTTGGGCTTCCTTTGGACTTTCTTTGGGCTTTCTTTGGGCTTTCTTTCCCCTTTCTTTGGGCTTTCTTTCCCCTTTCTGTGGGCTTTCTTTGGACTTTCTTTGGGCTTTCTTTGGGCTTTCTTTCCCCTTTCTTTGGGATTTCTTTCCCCTTTCTTTCCCCTTTCTTTGGGCTCTCTTTGGGCTTTCTTTCCCCTTTCTTTGGGCTTTCTTTCCCCTTTCTTTCCCCTTTATTTGGGCTTTCTTTGGGCTTTCTTTGGGCTTTCTTTGGGCTTTCTTTCCCCTTTCTTTGGGCTTTCTTTCCCCTTTCTGTGAGCTTTCTTTGGGCTTTCTTTGGGATTTCTTTGGGCTTTCTTTCCCCTTTCTTTGGGCTTTCTTTCCCCTTTCTTTGGGCTTTCCTTGGGCTTTCTTTGGGCTTTCTTTTGGCTTTTTTCCCCTTTCTTTCCACTGTCTTTGGGCTTTCATTGGGCTTTCTTGGGCTTTCTTTCCCCTTTCTTTGGGCTTTCTTTCCCCTTTCTTTGGGCTTTCTTTCCCCTTTCTTTGTGCTTTCTTTCCCCTTTCTTTGGGCTGTCATTCCCCTTTCTTTGGGCTTTCTTTCCCCTTTCTTTGGGCTTTCCTTGGTCTTTCTTTGGGCTTTCTTTGGGCTTTCTTTCCCCTTTCTCTCCACTTTCTTTGGGCTTTCTTTGGGCTTTCTTTCCCCTTTCTTTCCCCTTTCTTTGGGCTCTCTTTGGGCTTTCTTTCCCCTTTCTTTGGGCTTTCTTTGGGCTTTCTTTCCCCTTTCTTTGGGCTTTCTTTCCCCTTCCTTTGGGCTTTCTTTGGGCTTTCTTTCGGCTTTCTTTGGGCTTTATTTGGGCTTTCTTTGGGCTTTCTTTGGGCTTTCTTTGGGCTTTCTTTCCCCTTTCTTTGGGCTTTCTTTCCCCTTTCTGTGGGCTTTCTTTGGGCTTTCTTTGGGCTTTCTTTCCCCTTTCTTTGGGCTTTCTTTCCCCTTTCTTTGGGCTTTTCTTGGGCTTTCTTTGGGCTTTCTTTGGGTTTTCTTTCCCCTTTCTTTCCACTTTCTTTGGGCTTTCATTGGGCTTTCTTTGGGCTTTCTTTCCCCTTTCTTTGGGCTTTCTTTCCCCTTTCTTTGGGCTTTCTTTCCCCTTTCTTTGGGCTGTCATTCCCCTTTCTTTGGGCTTTCTTTCCCCTTTCTTTGGGCTTTCTTTCCCTTTTCTTTGGGCTTTCTTTGGGCTTTCTTTGGGCTTTCTTTGGCCTTTCTCTGGGCTTTCTTTCCCCTTTCTTTGGGCTTTCTTTCCCCTTTCTTTGGGCTTTCTTTCCCCTTTCTTTGCGATTTCTTTCCCCTTTCTTTGGGCTTTCTTTGAGCTTTCTTTCCCCTTTCTTTGGGCTTTCTTTCCCCTTTCTTTGGGCTTTCTTTGGGCTGTCTTTCCACTTTCTTTGGGCTTTCTTTCCCCTTTCTTTGGGCTTTCTTTCCCCTTTCTTTGGGCTTTCTTTCCCCTTTCTGTGGGCTTTCTTTGCGCTTTCTTTCCCCTTTCTTTGGGCTTTCTTTGGGCTTTCTTTCCCCTTTCTTTCCCCTTTCTTTGGTCTTTCTTTGGGCTTTCTTCCCCCTTTCTTTAGGCTTTCTTTCCCCTATCCTTGGGCTTTCTTTCCCCTTTCTTTGGGCTTTCTTTCCCCTTTCTTTGGGCTTTCTTTCCCCTTTTCTTTGGGCTTTCTTTCCCCTTTCTTTGGGGTTTCTTTGGGCTTTCTTTCCCCTTTCTTTGGGCTTTCCTTGGGCATTCTTTGGGCTTTCTTTGGGCTTTCTTTCTTCTTTCTTTCCACTTTCTTTGGGCTTTCTTTGGGCTTTCTTTGGGCTTTCTTTCCCCTTTCTTTGGGCTTTCTTTCCCCTTTCTTTGGGCTTTCTTTCCCCTTTCTTTGGGCTTTCTTTGGGCTTTCTGTCCCCTTTCTTTGTGCTTTCTTTCCCCTTTCTTTCCCCTTTCTTTGGGCTTTCTTTGGGCTTTCTTTCCCCTTTCTTTGGGCTTTCTTTGGGCTTTCTTTCCACTTTCTTTGGGCTTTCTTTCCCCTTTCTTTCCCCTTTCTTTGGGCTTTCTTTGGGCTTTCTTTGGGCTTTCTTTGGACTTTCTTTGGGCTTTCTTTGGGCTTTCTTTCCCCTTTCTTTGGGCTTTCTTTCCCCTTTCTGTGGGCTTTCTTTGGACTTTCTTTGGGCTTTCTTTGGGCTTTCTTTCCCCTTTCTTTGGGCTGTCATTCCCCTTTCTTTGGGCTTTCTTTCCCCTTTCTTGGGCTTTCTTTCCCCTTTCTTTGGGCTTTCTTTGGGCTTTCTTTGGTCTTTCTTTGGGCTTTCTTTGGGCTTTCTTTGGGCTTTCTTTCCCCTTTCTTTGGGCTTTCTTTCCCCTTTCTGTGGGCTTTCTTTGGGCTTTCTTTGGGCTTTCTTTGGGCTTTCTTTGGGCTTTCTTTCCCCTTTCTTTGGGTTTTCTTTCCCCTTTCTTTGGGTTTTCCTTGGGCTTTCTTTGGGCTTTCTTTGGTTTTCTTTCCCCTTTCTTTCCACTTTCTTTGGGCTTTCTTTCCCCTTTCTTTGGGCTTTCTTTCCCCTTTCTTTGGGCTTTCTTTCCCCTTTCTTTGGGCTGTCATTCCCCTTTCTTTGGGCTTTCTTTCCCCTTTCTTTGGCCTTTCTTTCCCTTTTCTTTGGGCTTTCTTTGGGCTTTCTTTGGGCTTTCTTTGGGCTTTCTCTGGGCTTTCTTTCCCCTTTCTTTGGGCTTTCTTTCCCCTTTCTTTGGGCTTTCTTTCCCCTTTCTTTGGGCTTTCTTTCCCCTTTCTTTGGGCTTTCTTTCCCATTTCTTTGGGCTTTCTTTGAGCTTTCTTTCCCCTTTCTTTGGGCTTTCTTTGGGGTGTCTTTCCCCTTTCTTTGGGCTTTCTTTCCCCTTTCCTTGGACTTTCTTTCCCCTTTCTTTGGGCTTTCTTTCCCCTTTCTTTGGGCTTTCTTCGCGCTTTCTTTCCCCTTTCTTTGGGCTTTCTTTGGGCTTTCTTTCCCCTTTCTTTGGGTTTTCTTTGGGCTTTCTTTGGGCTTTCTGTCCCCTTTCTTTCCCCTTTCTTTGGGCTTTCTTTGGGCTTTCTTCCCCCTTTCTTTGGGCTTTCTTTCCCCTTTCTTTGGGCTTTATTTCCCCTTTCTTTGGGCTTTCTTTCCCCTTTCATTGCGATTTCTTTCCCCTTTCTTTGGGCTTTCTTTCCCCTTTCTTTGGGGTTTCTTTGGGCTTTCTTTCCCATTTCTTTGGGGTTTCTTCGGGCTTTCTTTCCCCTTTCTTTGGGCTTTCTTTGGGCTTTCTTTCCCCTTTCTTTCCCCTTTCTTTGGGCTTTCTTTCCCCTTCCTTTGGGCTTTCTTTGGGCTTTCTTTCGGCTTTCTTTGGGCTTTCTTTGGGCTTTCTTTCCCCTTTCTTTGGGCTTTCTTTCCCCTTTCTTTGGGCTTTCTTTCCCCTTTCTTTGGGCTGTCATTCCCCTTTCTTTGGGCTTTCTTTCCCCTTTCTTTGGGCTTTCTTTCCCTTTTCTTTGGGCTTTCTTTGGGCTTTCTTTGGGCTTTCTTTGGCCTTTCTCTGGGCTTTCTTTCCCCTTTCTTTGGGCTTTCTTTCCCCTTTCTTTGGGCTTTCTTTCCCCTTTCTTTGGGCTTTCTTTCCCCTTTCTTTGGGCTTTCTTTGAGCTTTCTTTCCCCTTTCTTTGGGCTTTCTTTCCCCTTTCTTTGGGCTTTCTTTGGGCTGTCTTTCCCCTTTCTTTGGGCTTTCTTTCCCCTTTCTTTGGGCTTTCTTTCCCCTTTCTTTGGGCTTTCTTTCCCCTTTCTGTGGGCTTTCTTTGCGCTTTCTTTCCCTTTTCTTTGGGCTTTCTTTGGGCTTTCTTTCCCCTTTCTTTCCCCTTTCTTTGGGCTTTCTTTGGGCTTTCTTCCCCCTTTCTTTAGGCTTTCTTTCCCCTATCCTTGGGCTTTCTTTCCCCTTTCTTTGGGCTTTCTTTCCCCTTTCTTTGGGCTTTCTTTCCCCTTTTCTTTGGGCTTTCTTTCCCCTTTCTTTGGGGTTTCTTTGGGCTTTCTTTCCCCTTTCTTTGGGCTTTCCTTGGGCATTCTTTGGGCTTTCTTTGGGCTTTCTTTCTTCTTTCTTTCCACTTTCTTTGGGCTTTCTTTGGGCTTTCTTTGGGCTTTCTTTCCCCTTTCTTTGGGCTTTCTTTCCCCTTTCTTTGGGCTTTCTTTCCCCTTTCTTTGGGCTTTCTTTGGGCTTTCTGTCCCCTTTCTTTGTGCTTTCTTTCCCCTTTCTTTCCCCTTTCTTTGGGCTTTCTTTGGGCTTTCTTTCCCCTTTCTTTGGGCTTTCTTTGGGCTTTCTTTGGGCTTTCTTTGGACTTTCTTTGGGCTTTCTTTGGGCTTTCTTTCCCCTTTCTTTGGGCTTTCTTTCCCCTTTCTGTGGGCTTTCTTTGGATTTTCTTTGGGCTTTCTTTGGGCTTTCTTTCCCATTTCTTTGGGCTTTCTTTCCCCTTTCTTTTGGCTTTCTTTCCCCTTTCTTTGGGCTTTCTTTCTCCTTTCTTTGGGCTTTCTTTCCCCTTTCTTTGGGCTTTCTTTCCCCTTTCATTGGGCTGTCATTCCCCTTTCTTTGGGCTTTCTTTCCCCTTTCTTTGGGCTTTCCTTGGGCTTTCTTTGGGCTTTCTTTCCCCTTTCTTTCCACTTTCTTTGGGCTGTCTTTCCCATTTCTTTGGGCTTTCTTTCCCCTTTCTTTGGGCTTTCTTTCCCCTTTCTTTGGGCTGTCATTCCCCTTTCTTTGGGCTTTCTTTCTCCTTTCTTTGGGCTTTCCTTGGGCTTTCTTTGGGATTTCTTTGGGCTTTCTTTCCCCTTTCTTTCTACTTTCTTTGGGCTTTCTTTGGGCTTTCTTTGGGCTTTCTTTCCCCTTTCTGTGGGCTTACTTTGGGCTTTCTTTGGGCTTTCTTTCCCCTTTCTTTGGGCTTTCTTTCCCCTTTCTTTGGGCTTTCCTTGGGTTTTCTTTGGGCTTTCTTTTTGCTTTCTTTCCCTTTTCTTTCTCCTTTCTTTGGGCTTTCTTTGGGCTTTCTTTGGGCTTTCTTTCCCCTTTCTTTGGGCTGTCATTCCCATTTCTTTGGGCTTTCTTTCCCCTTTCTTTGGGCTTTCTTTCCCCTTACTTTGACATTTCTTTGGGCTTTCTTTGGGCTTTCTTTGGGCTTTCTTTGGGCTTTCTGTGGGCTTTCTTTGGGCTTTCTTTGGGATTTCTTTGGGCTTTCTTTCCCCTTTCTTTCCAATTTCTTTGGGCTTTCTTTGGGCTTTCTTTGGGCTTTCTCTGGGCATTCTTTCCCCTTTCTTTGGGCTTTCTTTCCCCTTTCTTTGGGCTTTCTTTCCCCTTTCTTTGGGCTTTCTTTGGGCTTTCTTTCCCCTTTCTTTGGGCTGTCATTCCCCTTTATTTGGGCTTTCTTTCCCATTTCTTTGGGGTTTCTTTCCCCTTTCTTTGGGCTTTCCTTCCCCTTTCTTTGGGCTTTCTTTCCCCTTTCTTTGGGCTTTCTTTCCCCTTTCTTTGGGCTGTCATTCCCCTTTCTTTGGGCTTTCTTTCCCCTTTCTTGGGCTTTCTTTCCCCTTTCTTTGGGCTTTCTTTGGGCTTTCTTTGGTCTTTCTTTGGGCTTTCTTTGGGCTTTCTTTGGGCTTTCTTTCCCCTTTCTTTGGGCTTTCTTTCCCCTTTCTGTGGGCTTTCTTTGGGCTTTCTTTGGGCTTTCTTTGGGCTTTCTTTCCCCTTTCTTTGGGTTTTCTTTCCCCTTTCTTTGGGTTTTCCTTGGGCTTTCTTTGGGCTTTCTTTGGTTTTCTTTCCCCTTTCTTTCCACTTTCTTTGGGCTTTCTTTCCCCTTTCTTTGGGCTTTCTTTCCCCTTTCTTTGGGCTTTCTTTCCCCTTTCTTTGGGCTGTCATTTCCCTTTCTTTGGGCTTTCTTTCCCCTTTCTTTGGGCTTTCTTTCCCTTTTCTTTGGGCTTTCTTTGGGCTTTCTTTGGGCTTTCTTTGGGCTTTCTCTGGGCTTTCTTTCCCCTTTCTTTGGGCTTTCTTTCCCATTTCTTTGGGCTTTCTTTCCACTTTCTTTGGGCTTTCTTTCCCCTTTCTTTGGGCTTTCTTTCCCATTTCTTTGGGCTTTCTTTGAGCTTTCTTTCCCCTTTCTTTGGGCTTTCTTTGGGGTGTCTTTCCCCTTTCTTTGGGCTTTCTTTCCCCTTTCCTTGGACTTTCTTTCCCCTTTCTTTGGGCTTTCTTTCCCCTTTCTTTGGGCTTTCTTCGCGCTTTCTTTCCCCTTTCTTTGGGCTTTCTTTGGGCTTTCTTTCCCCTTTCTTTGGGTTTTCTTTGGGCTTTCTTTGGGCTTTCTGTCCCCTTTCTTTCCCCTTTCTTTGGGCTTTCTTTGGGCTTTCTTCCCCCTTTCTTTGGGCTTTCTTTCCCCTTTCTTTGGGCTTTATTTCCCCTTTCTTTGGGCTTTCTTTCCCCTTTCATTGGGGTTTCTTTTGGCTTTCTTTCCCATTTCTTTGGGGTTTCTTTGGGCTTTCTTTCCCCTTTCTTTGGGCTTTCTTTGGGCTTTCTTTCCCCTTTCTTTCCCCTTTCTTTGGGCTTTCTTTCCCCTTTCTTTCCCCTTTCTTTGGGCTTTCTTTCTCCTTTCTTTGGGCTTTCTTTCCCCTTTCTTTGGGCTTTCTTTCCCCTTTCTTTGGGCTGTCATTCCCCTTTCTTTGGGCTTTCTTTCCCCTTTCTTTGGGCTTTCCTTGGGCTTTCTTTGGGCTTTCTTTCCCCTTTCTTTCCACTTTCTTTGGGCTTTCTTTGGGCTTTCTTTGGGCTTTCTTTGGGCTTTCTTTCCCCTTTCTTTGGGCTTTCTTTCCCCTTTCTTTGGGCTTTCTTTGGGCTTTCTTTCCCCTTTCTTTCCCCTTTCTTTGGGCTTTCTTTCCCCTTTCTTTCCCCTTTCTTTGGGCTTTCTTTCTCCTTTCTTTGGGCTTTCTTTCCCCTTTCTTTGGGCTTTCTTTCCCCTTTCTTTGGGCTGTCATTCCCCTTTCTTTGGGCTTTCTTTCCCCTTTCTTTGGGCTTTCCTTGGGCTTTCTTTGGGCTTTCTTTCCCCTTTCTTTCCACTTTCTTTGGGCTTTCTTTGGGCTTTCTTTGGGCTTTCTTTGGGCTTTCTTTCCCCTTTCTTTGGGCTTTCTTTCCCCTTTCTTTGGGCTGTCATTCCCCTTTCTTTGGGCTTTCATTCCCCTTTCTTTGGGCTTTCTTTCCCTTTTCTTTGGGCTTTCTTTGGGCTTTCTTTGGGATTTCTCTGGGCTTTCTTTCCACTTTCTTTGGGCTTTCTTTCCCCTTTCTTTGGGCTTTCTTTCCCCTTTCTTTGGGCTTTCTTTCCCCTTTCTTTGGGCTTTCTTTCCCCTTTCTTTGGCCTTTCTTTGGGCTTTCTTTCCCCTTTCTTTGGGCTTTCTTTGGGCTGTCTGTCCCCTTTCTTTGGGCTTTCTTTCCCCTTTCTTTAGGCTTTCTTTCCCCTTTCTTTGTGCTTTCTTTCCCCTTTCTTTGGGCTTTCTTTCCCCTTTCTTTGGGCTTTTTTTGGCTTTCTTTCCCCTTTCTTTCCCCTTTCTTTGGGCTTTCTCTGGGCTTTCTTTCCCCTTTCTTTGGGCTTTCTTTCCCCTTTCTTTGGGCTTTATTTCCCCTTTCTTTGGGCTTTCTTTCCCCTTTCCTTGGGCGTTCTTTCCCCTTTCTTTGGGCTTTCTTTCCCCTTTCTTTGGGGTTTCTTTGGGCTTTCTTTCCCCTTTCTTTGGGGTTTCTTTGGGCTTTCTTTCCCCTTTCTTTGGGCTTTCTTTGGGCTTTCTTTCCCCTTTCTTTCCCCTTTCTTTTGGCTTTCTTTCCCCTTTCTTTCCTCTTTCTTTGGGCTTTCTTTCCCCTTTCTTTGGGCTTTCTTTCCCCTTTCTTTGGGCTTTCTTTCCCCTTTCTTTCCCCTTTCCTTGGGCTCTCTTTTTTGCTTTCTTTCCCCTTTCTTTGGGCTTTCTTTCCCCTTTCTTTCCCCTTTATTTGGGCTTTCTTTGGGCTTTCTTTGGGCTTTCTTTCCCCTTTCTTTGGGCTTTCTTTCCCCTTTCTGTGAGCTTTCTTTGGGCTTTCTTTGGGATTTCTTTGGGCTTTCTTTCCCCTTTCTTTGGGCTTTCTTTCCCCTTTCTTTGGGCTTTCCTTGGCCTTTCTTTGGGCTTTCTTTGGGCTTTCTTTCCCCTTTCTTTCCGCTTTCTTTGGGCTTTCTTTGGGCTTTCTTGGGCTTTCTTTCCCCTTTCTTTGGGCTTTCTTTCCCCTTTCTTTGGGCTTTCCTTCCCCTTTCTTTGGGCTTTCTTTCCCCTTTCTTTGGGCTTTCTTTCCCCTTTCTTTGGGCTGTCATTCCCCTTTCTTTGGGCTTTCTTTCCCCTTTCTTGGGCTTTCTTTCCCCTTTCTTTGGGCTTTCTTTGGGCTTTCTTTGGTCTTTCTTTGGGCTTTCTTTGGGCTTTCTTTGGGCTTTCTTTCCCCTTTCTTTGGGCTTTCTTTCCCCTTTCTGTGGGCTTTCTTTGGGCTTTCTTTGGGCTTTCTTTGGGCTTTCTTTCCCCTTTCTTTGGGTTTTCTTTCCCCTTTCTTTGGGTTTTCCTTGGGCTTTCTTTGGGCTTTCTTTGGTTTTCTTTCCCCTTTCTTTCCACTTTCTTTGGGCTTTCTTTCCCCTTTCTTTGGGCTTTCTTTCCCCTTTCTTTGGGCTTTCTTTCCCCTTTCTTTGGGCTGTCATTCCCCTTTCTTTGGGCTTTCTTTCCCCTTTCTTTGGGCTTTCTTTCCCTTTTCTTTGGGCTTTCTTTGGGCTTTCTTTGGGCTTTCTTTGGGCTTTCTCTGGGCCTTCTTTCCCCTTTCTTTGGGCTTTCTTTCCCCTTTCTTTGGGCTTTCTTTCCCCTTTCTTTGGGCTTTCTTTCCCCTTTCTTTGGGCTTTCTTTCCCATTTCTTTGGGTTTCTTTGAGCTTTCTTTCCCCTTTCTTTGGGCTTTCTTTGGGGTGTCTTTCCCCTTTCTTTGGGCTTTCTTTCCCCTTTCCTTGGACTTTCTTTCCCCTTTCTTTGGGCTTTCTTTCCCCTTTCTTTGGGCTTTCTTCGCGCTTTCTTTCCCCTTTCTTTGGGCTTTCTTTGGGCTTTCTTTCCCCTTTCTTTGGGTTTTCTTTGGGCTTTCTTTGGGCTTTCTGTCCCCTTTCTTTCCCCTTTCTTTGGGCTTTCTTTGGGCTTTCTTCCCCCTTTCTTTGGGCTTTCTTTCCCCTTTCTTTGGGCTTTATTTCCCCTTTCTTTGGGCTTTCTTTCCCCTTTCATTGCGATTTCTTTCCCCTTTCTTTGGGCTTTCTTTCCCCTTTCTTTGGGGTTTCTTTGGGCTTTCTTTCCCATTTCTTTGGGGTTTCTTTGGGCTTTCTTTCCCCTTTCTTTGGGCTTTCTTTGGGCTTTCTTTCCCCTTTCTTTCCCCTTTCTTTGGGCTTTCTTTCCCCTTTCTTTCCCCTTTCTTTGGGCTTTCTTTCTCCTTTCTTTGGGCTTTCTTTCCCCTTTCTTTGGGCTTTCTTTCCCCTTTCTTTGGGCTGTCATTCCCCTTTCTTTGGGCTTTCTTTCCCCTTTCTTTGGGCTTTCCTTGGGCTTTCTTTGGGCTTTCTTTCCCCTTTCTTTCCACTTTCTTTGGGCTTTCTTTGGGCTTTCTTTGGGCTTTCTTTCCCCTTTCTTTGGGCTTTCTTTCCCCTTTCTTTGGGCTTTCTTTCCCCTTTCTTTGGGCTGTCATTGCCTTTCTTTGGGCTTTCTTTCCCCTTTCTTTGGGCTTTGCTTGAGCTTTCTTTGGGCTTTCTTTGGGATTCTTTCCCCTTTCTTTCCACTTTCTTTGGGCTTTCTTTGGGCTTTCTTTCCCCTTTCTTTGGGCTTTCTTTCCCCTTTCTTTGGGCTGTCATTCCCCTTTCTTTGGGCTTTCATTCCCCTTTCTTTGGGCTTTCTTTCCCTTTTCTTTGGGCTTTCTTTGGGCTTTCTTTGGGATTTCTCTGGGCTTTCTTTCCACTTTCTTTGGGCTTTCTTTCCCCTTTCTTTGGGCTTTCTTTCCCCTTTCTTTGGGCTTTCTTTCCCCTTTCTTTGGGCTTTCTTTCCCCTTTCTTTGGCCTTTCTTTGGGCTTTCTTTCCCCTTTCTTTGGGCTTTCTTTGGGCTGTCTTTCCCCTTTCTTTGGGCTTTCTTTCCCCTTTCTTTGGGCTTTCTTTCCCCTTTCTTTGGGCTTTCTTTCCCCTTTCTTTGGGCTTTCTTTCCCCTTTCTTTGGGCTTTCTTTGGGCTTTCTTTCCCCTTTCTTTCCCCTTTCTTTGGGCTTTCTCTGGGCTTTCTTTCCCCTTTCTTTGGGCTTTCTTTCCCCTTTCTTTGGGCTTTATTTCCCCTTTCTTTGGGCTTTCTTTCCCCTTTCCTTGGGCGTTCATTCCCCTTTCTTTGGGCTTTCTTTCCCCTTTCTTTGGGGTTTCTTTGGGCTTTCTTTCCCCTTTCTTTGGGCTTTCTTTGGGCTTTCTTTCCCCTTTCTTTGGGCTTTCTTTGGGCTTTCTTTCCCCTTTCTTTCCCCTTTCTTTTGGCTTTCTTTCCCCTTTCTTTCCTCTTTCTTTGGGCTTTCTTTCCCCTTTCTTTGGGCTTTCTTTCCCCTTTCTTTGGGCTTTCTTTCCCCTTTCTTTCCCCTTTCCTTGGGCTCTCTTTTTTGCTTTCTTTCCCCTTTCTTTGGGCTTTCTTTCCCCTTTCTTTCCCCTTTATTTGGGCTTTCTTTGGGCTTTCTTTGGGCTTTCTTTCCCCTTTCTTTGGGCTTTCTTTCCCCTTTCTGTGAGCTTTCTTTGGGCTTTCTTTGGGATTTCTTTGGGCTTTCTTTCCCCTTTCTTTGGGCTTTCTTTCCCCTTTCTTTGGGCTTTCTTTCCCCTTTCTTTGGGCTTTCTTTCCCCTTTCTTTGGGCTGTCATTCCCCTTTCTTTGGGCTTTCTTTCCCCTTTCTTTGGGCTTTCCTTGGGCTTTCCTTGGGCTTTCTTTGGGCTTTCTTTCCCCATTCTTTCCACTTTCTTTGGGCTTTCTTTGGGCTTTCTTTGGGCTTTCTTTCCCCTTTCTTTCCCCTTTCTTTGGGCTTTCTTTCCCCTTTCTTTGGGCTTTCTTTGGGCTTTCTTTCCCCTTTCTTTTCACTTTCTTTGGGCTTTCTTTGGGCTTTCTTGGGCTTTCTTTCCCCTTTCTTTGGGCTTACTTTCCCCTTTCTTTGGGCTTTCTCTCCCCTTTCTTTGGGCTTTCCTTGGGCTTTCCTTGGGCTTTCTTTGGGCTTTCTTTCCCCTTTCTTTCCACTTTCTTTGGGCTTTCTTTGGGCTTTCTATGGGCTTTCTTTCCCCTTTCTTTCCCCTTTCTTTGGGCTTTCTTTCCCCTTTCTTTGGGCTTTCTTTGGGCTTTCTTTGGGCTTTCTTTGGGCTTTCTTTGCGCTTTCTTTGGGCTGTCATTCCCCTTTCTTTGGGCTTTCTTTCCCCTTTCTTTGGGCTTTCTTTGGGCTTTCTTTGGGCTTTCTTTGGGCTTTATTTGGGCTTTATTTGGGCTTTCTTTGGGCTTTCTTTCCCCTTTCTTTGGGGTTTCCTTCCCCTTTCTTTGGGCTTTCCTTGGGCTTTCTTTGTGCTTTCTTTGGGTTTTCTTTCCCCTTTCTTTCCACTTTCTTTACCCTTTCTTTGGGCTTTCTTTCCCCTTTCTTTGGGCTTTCTTTCCCCTTTCTTTGGGCTTTCTTTGAGCTTTCTTTCCCCTTTCTTTGGGCTTTCTTTCCCCTTTCTTTGGGCTTTCTTTGGGCTGTCTTTCCCCTTTCTTTGGGCTTTCTTTCCCCTTTCTTTGGGCTTTCTTTCCCCTTTCTTTGGGCTTTCTTTCCCCTTTCTGTGGGCTTTCTTTGCGCTTTCTTTCCCCTTTCTTTGGGCTTTCTTTGGGCTTTCTTCCCCCTTTCTTTGGGCTTTCTTTCCCCTTTCTTTGGGCTTTATTTCCCCTTTCTTTGGGCTTTCTTTGTGCTTTCTTTTCCCTTTCTTTGGGGTTTCTTTGGGCTTTCTTTCCCCTTTCTTTGGGGTTTCTTTGGGCTTTCTTTCCCCTTTCTTTGGGCTTTCTTTGGGCTTTCTTTCCCCTTTCTTTCCCCTTTCTTTTGGCTTTCTTTCCCCTTTCTTTCCCCTTTCTTTGGACTTTCTTTCCCCTTTCTTTGGGCTTTCTTTACCCTTTCTTTGGGCTTTCTTTGGGCTGTCTTTCCCCTTTCTTTGTGCTTTCTTTCCCCTTTCTTTCCCGTTTCTTTGGGCTTTCTTTGGGCTTTCTTTCCCCCTTCTTTGGGCTTTCTTTGGGCTTTCTCTCCACTTTCTTTGGGCTTTCTTTCCCCTTTCTTTCCCCTTTCTTTGGGCTTTCTTTGGGCTTTCTTTGGGCTTTCTTTCCCCTTTCTTTGGGCTTTCTTTCCCCTTTCTGTGGGCTTTCTTTCGATTTTCTTTGGGCTTTCTTTGGGCTTTCTTTCCCCTTTCATTGGGCTTTCTTTCCCCTTTCTTTTGGCTTTCCTTGGGCTTTCTTTGGGCTTTCTTTGTGCTTTCTTTCCCCTTTCTTTCCATTTTCTTTGGGCTTTCTTTGGGCTTTCTTTCCCCTTTCTTTCCCCTTTCTTTGGGCTTTCTTTCCCCTTTCTTTGGGGTTTCTTTGGGCTTTCTTTCCCCTTTCTTTGGGGTTTCTTTGGGCTTTCTTTCCCCTTTCTTTGGGCTTTCTTTGGGCTTTCTTTCCCCTTTCTTTCCCCTTTCTTTTGGCTTTCTTTCCCCTTTCTTTCCCCTTTCTTGGGCTTTCTTTCCCCTTTCTTTGGGCTTTCCTTGGGTTTTCTTTGGGCTTTCTTTGGGCTTTCTTTCCCCTTTCTTTCCCCTTTCTTTGGGCTTTCTTTGGGCTTTCTTTGGGATTCTTTCCCCTTTCTTTGGGCTGTCATTCCCATTTCTTTGGGCTTTCTTTCCCCTTTCTTTGGGCTTTCTTTCCCCTTACTTTGACATTTCTTTGGGCTTTCTTTGGGCTTTCTTTGGGCTTTCTGTGGGCTTTCTTTGGGCTTTCTTTGGGATTTCTTTGGGCTTTCTTTCTCCTTTCTTTCCACTTTCTTTGGGCTTTCTTTGGGCTTTCTTTGGGCTTTCTCTGGGCATTCTTTCCCCTTTCTTTGGGCTTTCTTTCCCCTTTCTTTGGGCTTTCTTTCCCCTTTCTTTGGGCTTTCTTTGGGCTTTCTTTCCCCTTTCTTTGGGCTGTCATTCCCCTTTATTTGGGCTTTCTTTCCCATTTCTTTGGGGTTTCTTTCCCCTTTCTTTGGGCTTTCCTTCCCCTTTCTTTGGGCTTTCTTTCCCCTTTCTTTGGGCTTTCTTTCTCCTTTCTTTGGGCTGTCATTCCCCTTTCTTTTGGCTTTCTTTCCCCTTTCTTGGGCTTTCTTTCCCCTTTCTTTGGGCTTTCTTTGGGCTTTCTTTGGTCTTTCTTTGGGCTTTTTTTGGGCTTTCTTTGGGCTTTCTTTCCCCTTTCTTTGGGCTTTCTTTCCCCTTCCTGTGGGCTTTCTTTGGGCTTTCTTTGGGCTTTCTTTGGGCTTTCTTTCCCCTTTCTTTGGGTTTTCTTTCCCCTTTCTTTGGGTTTTCCTTGGGCTTACTTTGGGCTTTCTTTGGTTTTCTTTCCCCTTTCTTTCCACTTTCTTTGGGCTTTCTTTCCCCTTTCTTTGGGCTTTCTTTCCCCTTTCTTTGGGCTTTCTTTCCCCTTTCTTTGGGCTGTCATTCCCCTTTCTTTGGGCTTTCTTTCCCCTTTCTTTGGGCTTTCTTTCCCTTTTCTTTGGGCTTTCTTTGGGCTTTCTTTGGGCTTTCTTTGGGCTTTCTCTGGGCTTTCTTTCCCCTTTCTTTGGGCTTTCTTTCCCCTTTCTTTGGGCTTTATTTCCCCTTTCTTTGGGCTTTCTTTCCCATTTCTTTGGGCTTTCTTTGAGCTTTCTTTCCCCTTTCTTTGGGCTTTCTTTGGGGTCTCTTTCCCCTTTCTTTGGGCTTTATTTCCCCTTTCCTTGGACTTTCTTTCCCCTTTCTTTGGGCTTTCTTTCCCCTTTCTTTGGGCTTTCTTCGCGCTTTCTTTCCCCTTTCTTTGGGCTTTCTTTGGGCTTTCTTTCCCCTTTCTTTGGGTTTTCTTTGGGCTTTCTTTGGGCTTTCTGTCCCCTTTCTTTCCCCTTTCTTTGGGCTTTCTGTCCCCTTTCTTTCCCCTTTCCTTGGGGTTTCTTTCCCCTTTCTTTGGGCTTTATTTCCCCTTTCTTTGGGCTTTCTTTCCCCTTTCATTGCGATTTCTTTCCCCTTTCTTTGGGCTTTCTTTCCCCTTTCTTTGGGGTTTCTTTGGGCTTTCTTTCCCATTTCTTTGGGGTTTCTTTGGGCTTTCTTTCCCCTTTCTTTGGGCTTTCTTTGGGCTTTCTTTCCCCTTTCTTTCCCCTTTCTTTGGGCTTTCTTTCCCCTTTCTTTCCCCTTTCTTTGGGCTTTCTTTCTCCTTTCTTTGGGCTTTCTTTCCCCTTTCTTTGGGCTTTCTTTCCCCTTTCTTTGGGCTGTCATTCCCCTTTCTTTGGGCTTTCTTTCCCCTTTCTTTGGGCTTTCCTTGGGCTTTCTTTGGGCTTTCTTTCCCCTTTCTTTCCACTTTCTTTGGGCTTTCTTTGGACTTTCTTTGGGCTTTCTTTGGGCTTTCTTTCCCCTTTCTTTGGGCTTTCTTTCCCCTTTCTTTGGGCTTTCTTTCCCCTTTCTTTGGGCTTTCTTTCCCCTTTCTTTGGGCTTTCTTTCCCCTTTCTTTGGGCTGTCATTCCCCTTTCTTTGGGCTTTCTTTCCCCTTTCTTTGGGCTTTCCTTGAGCTTTCTTTGGGCTTTCTTTGGGATTCTTTCCCCTTTCTTTCCACTTTCTTTGGGCTTTCTTTGGGCTTTCTTTGGGCTTTCTTTCCCCTTTCTTTGGGCTTTCTTTCCCCTTTCTTTGGGCTGTCATTCCCCTTTCTTTGGGCTTTCATTCCCCTTTCTTTGGGCTTTCTTTCCCCTTTCTTTGGGCTTTCTTTGGGCTTTCTTTGGGATTTCTCTGGGCTTTCTTTCCCCTTTCTTTGGGCTTTCTTTCCCCTTTCTTTGGGCTTTCTTTCCCATTTCTTTGGGCTTTCTTTCCCCTTTCTTTGGGCTTTCTTTCCCCTTTCTTTGGGCTTTCTTTGAGCTTTCTTTCCACTTTCTTTGGGCTTTCTTTCCCCTTTCTTTGGGCTTTCTTTGGGCTGTCTTTCCCCTTTCTTTGGGCTTTCTTTCCCCTTTCTTTGGGCTTTCTTTCCCCTTTCTTTGGGCTGTCTTTCCCCTTTCTTTGGGCTTTCTTTCCCCTTTCTTTGGGCTTTCTTTGGGCTTTCTTTCCCCTTTCTTTCCCCTTTCTTTCGGCTTTCTCTGGGCTTTCTTTCCCCTTTCTTTGGGTTTTCTTTCCCCTTTCTTTGGGGTTTCTTTGGGCTTTCTTTCCCCTTTCTTTGGGGTTTCTTTGGGCTTTCCTTCCCCTTTCTTTGGGCTTTCTTTGGGCTTTCTTTCCCCTTTCTTTCCCCTTTCTTTTGGCTTTCTTTCCCCTTTCTTTCCTATTTCTTTGGGCTTTCTTTCCCCTTTCTTTGGGCTTTCTTTCCCCTTTCTTTGGGCTTTCTTTCCCCTTTCTTTCCCCTTTATTTGGGCTTTCTTTGGGCTTTCTTTGGGCTTTCTTTGGGCTTTCTTTCCCCTTTCTTTGGGCTTTCTTTCCCCTTTCTTTGGGCTTTCCTTGGGCTTTCTTTGTGCTTTCTTTGGGCTTTCTTTCCCCTTTCTTTCCGCTTTCTTTGGGCTTTCTTTGGGCTTTCTCGGGCTTTCTTTCCCCTTTCTTTGGGCTTTCTTTCCCCTTTCTTTGGGCTTTCTTTCCCCTTTCTTTGGGCTGTCATTCCCCTTTCTTTGGGCTTTCTTTCCCCTTTCTTTGGGCTTTCCTTGGGCTTTCCTTGGGCTTTCTTTGGGCTTTCTTTCCCCTTTCTTTCCACTTTCTTTGGGCTTTCTTTGGGCTTTCTTTGGGCTTTCTTTCCCCTTTCTTTCCCCTTTCTTTGGGCTTTCTTTCCCCTTTCTTTCCCCTTTCTTTGGGCTTTCTTTCCCCTTTCTTTGGGCTTTCCTTGAGCTTTCTTTGGGCTTTCTTTGGTATTCTTTCCCCTTTCTTTCCACTTTCTTTGGGCTTTCTTTGGGCTTTCTTTGGCTTTCTTTCCCCTTTCTTTGGGCTTTCTTTCCCCTTTCTTTGGGGTGTCATTCCCCTTTCTTTGGGCTTTCATTCCCCTTTCTTTGGGCTTTCTTACCCTTTTCTTTGGGCTTTCTTTGGGCTTTCTTTGGGATTTCTCTGGGCTTTCTTTCCCCTTTCTTTGGGCTTTCTTTCCCCTTTCTTTGGGCTTTCTTTCCCATTTCTTTGGGCTTTCTTTCCCCTTTCTTTGGGCTTTCTTTCCCCTTTCTTTGGGCTTTCTTTGAGCTTTCTTTCCACTTTCTTTGGGCTTTCTTTCCCCTTTCTTTGGGCTTTCTTTGGGCTGTCTTTCCCCTTTCTTTGGGCTTTCTTTCCCCTTTCTTTGGGCTTTCTTTCCCCTTTCTTTGGGCTGTCTTTCCCCTTTCTTTGGGCTTTCTTTCCCCTTTCTTTGGGCTTTCTTTGGGCTTTCTTTCCCCTTTCTTTCCCCTTTCTTTCGGCTTTCTCTGGGCTTTCTTTCCCCTTTCTTTGGGCTTTCTTTCCCCTTTCTTTGGGGTTTCTTTGGGCTTTCTTTCCCCTTTCTTTGGGGTTTCTTTGGGCTTTCTTTCCCCTTTCTTTGGGCTTTCTTTGGGCTTTCTTTCCCCTTTCTTTCCCCTTTCTTTTGGCTTTCTTTCCCCTTTCTTTCCTATTTCTTTGGGCTTTCTTTCCCCTTTCTTTGGGCTTTCTTTCCCCTTTCTTTGGGCTTTCTTTCCCCTTTCTTTCCCCTTTCCTTGGGCTCTCTTTTTTGCTTTCTTTCCCCTTTCTTTGGGCTTTCTTTCCCCTTTCTTTCCCCTTTATTTGGGCTTTCTTTGGGCTTTCTTTGGGCTTTCTTTGGGCTTTCTTTCCCCTTTCTTTGGGCTTTCTTTCCCCTTTCTTTGGGCTTTCCTTGGGCTTTCTTTGTGCTTTCTTTGGGCTTTCTTTCCCCTTTCTTTCCGCTTTCTTTGGGCTTTCTTTGGGCTTTCTTGGGCTTTCTTTCCCCTTTCTTTGGGCTTTCTTTCCCCTTTCTTTGGGCTTTCTTTCCCCTTTCTTTGGGCTGTCATTCCCCTTTCTTTGGGCTTTCTTTCCCCTTTCTT
Organism: Columba livia; assembly: GCF_036013475.1. Taxonomy (NCBI): domain Eukaryota; kingdom Metazoa; phylum Chordata; class Aves; order Columbiformes; family Columbidae; genus Columba; species Columba livia. The sequence continues at coordinate 23,496 of NW_027043630.1, read as the reverse complement.
TGGGCTTTCCTTGGGCTTTCCTTGGGCTTTCTTTGGGCTTTCTTTCCCCTTTCTTTCCACTTTCTTTGGGCTTTCTTTGGGCTTTCTTTGGGCTTTCTTTCCCCTTTCTTTCCCCTTTCTTTGGGCTTTCTTTCCCCTTTCTTTCCCCTTTCTTTGGGCTTTCTTTGGGCTTTCTTTGGGCTTTCTTTGGACTTTCTTTGGGCTGTCATTCCCCTTTCTTTGGGCTTTCTTTCCCCTTTCTTTGGGCTTTCTTTGGGCTTTCTTTCCCCTTTCTTTGGGCTTTCTTTCCCCTTTCTTTGGGCTTTCTTTCCCCTTTCTTTGGGCTGTCTTTCCCCTTTCTTTGGGCTTTCTTTCCCCTTTCTTTGGGCTTTCTTTGGGCTTTCTTTCCCCTTTCTTTCCCCTTTCTTTCGGCTTTCTCTGGGCTTTCTTTCCCCTTTCTTTGGGCTTTCTTTCCCCTTTCTTTGGGGTTTCTTTGGGCTTTCTTTCCCCTTTCTTTGGGGTTTCTTTGGGCTTTCTTTCCCCTTTCTTTGGGCTTCTTTGGGCTTTCTTTCCCCTTTCTTTCCCCTTTCTTTTGGCTTTCTTTCCCCTTTCTTTCCTATTTCTTTGGGCTTTCTTTCCCCTTTCTTTGGGCTTTCTTTCCCCTTTCTTTGGGATTTCTTTCCCCTTTCTTTGGGCTTTCTTTCCCCTTTCTTTCCCCTTTATTTGGGCTTTCTTTGGGCTTTCTTTGGGCTTTCTTTGGGCTTTCTTTCCCCTTTCTTTGGGCTTTCTTTCCCTTTCTTTGGGCTTTCCTTGGCTTTCTTTGTGCTTTCTTTGGGCTTTCTTTCCCCTTTCTTTCCGCTTTCTTTGGGCTTTCTTTGGGCTTTCTCGGCTTTCTTTCCCCTTTCTTTGGGCTTTCTTTCCCCTTTCTTTGGGCTTTCTTTCCCCTTTCTTTGGGCTGTCATTCCCCTTTCTTTGGGCTTTCTTTCCCCTTTCTTTGGGCTTTCTTGGGCTTTCCTTGGGCTTTCTTTGGGCTTTCTTTCCCCTTTCTTTCCACTTTCTTTGGGCTTTCTTTGGGCTTTCTTTGGGCTTTCTTTCCCCTTTCTTTCCGCTTTTTTCCCCTTTCTTTGGGGTGTCATTCCCCATTTCTTTGGGCTTTCATTCCCCTTTCTTTGGGCTTTCTTACCCTTTTCTTTGGGCTTTCTTTGGGCTTTCTTTGGGATTTCTCTGGGCTTTCTTTCCCCTTTCTTTGGGCTTTCTTTCCCCTTTCTTTGGGCTTTCTTTCCCATTTCTTTGGGCTTTCTTTCCCCTTTCTTTGGGCTTTCTTTCCCCTTTCTTTGGGCTTTCTTTGAGCTTTCTTTCCACTTTCTTTGGGCTTTCTTTCCCCTTTCTTTGGGCTTTCTTTGGGCTGTCTTTCCCCTTTCTTTGGGCTTTCTTTCCCCTTTCTTTGGGCTTTCTTTCCCCTTTCTTTGGGCTGTCTTTCCCCTTTCTTTGGCTTTCTTTCCCCTTTCTTTGGGCTTTCTTTGGGCTTTCTTTCCCCTTTCTTTCCCCTTTCTTTCGGCTTTCTCTGGGCTTTCTTTCCCCTTTCTTTGGGCTTTCTTTCCCCTTTCTTTGGGTTTCTTTGGGCTTTCTTTCCCCTTTCTTTGGGGTTTCTTTGGGCTTTCTTTCCCCTTTCTTTGGGCTTTCTTTGGGCTTTCTTTCCCCTTTCTTTCCCCTTTCTTTTGCTTTCTTTCCCCTTTCTTTCCTATTTCTTTGGGCTTTCTTTCCCCTTTCTTTGGGCTTTCTTTCCCTTTCTTTGGGCTTTCTTTCCCCTTTCTTTCCCCTTTCCTTGGGCTCTCTTTTTTGCTTTCTTTCCCCTTTCTTTGGGCTTTCTTTCCCCTTTCTTTCCCCTTTATTTGGGCTTTCTTTGGGCTTTCTTTGGGCTTTCTTTGGGCTTTCTTTCCCCTTTCTTTGGGCTTTCTTTCCCCTTTCTTTGGGCTTTCCTTGGGCTTTCTTTGTGCTTTCTTTGGGCTTTCTTTCCCCTTTCTTTCCGCTTTCTTTGGGCTTTCTTTGGGCTTTCTTGGGCTTTCTTTCCCCTTTCTTTGGGCTTTCTTTCCCCTTTCTTTGGGCTTTCTTTCCCCTTTCTTTGGCTTTCTTTGGGCTGTCATTCCCCTTTCTTTGGGCTTTCTTTCCCCTTTCTTTGGGCTTTCCTTGGGCTTTCCTTGGGCTTTCTTTGGGCTTTCTTTCCCCTTTCTTTCCACTTTCTTTGGGCTTTCTTTGGGCTTTCTTTGGGCTTTCTTTCCCCTTTCTTTCCCCTTTCTTTGGGCTTTCTTTCCCCTTTCTTTCCCCTTTCTTTGGGCTTTCTTTGGGCTTTCTTTGGGCTTTCTTTGGGCTTTCTTTGGGCTGTCATTCCCCTTTCTTTGGGCTTTCTTTCCCCTTTCTTTGGGCTTTCTTTGGGCTTTCTTTGGGCTTTCTTTAGGCTTTCTTTGGGCTTTATTTGGGCTTTGTTTGGGCTTTCTTTGGGCTTTCTTTGGGCTTTCTTTCCCCTTTCTTTGGGCTTTCTTTGGGCTTTCTTTCCCCTTTCTTTTCACTTTCTTTGGGCTTTCTTTGGGCTTTCTTGGGCTTTCTTTCCCCTTTCTTTGGGCTTTCTTTCCCCTTTCTTTGGGCTTTCTCTCCCCTTTCTTTGGGCTTTCTTTCCCCTTTCTTTGGGCTGTCATTCCCCTTTCTTTGGGCTTTCTTTCCCCTTTCTTTGGGCTTTCCTTGGGCTTTCCTTGGGCTTTCTTTGGGCTTTCTTTCCCCTTTCTTTCCACTTTCTTTGGGCTTTCTTTGGGCTTTCTTTGGGCTTTCTTTCCCCTTTCTTTCCTCTTTCTTTGGGCTTTCTTTCCCCTTTCTTTCCCCTTTCTTTGGGCTTTCTTTGGGCTTTGTTTGCGCTTTCTTTGGGCTGTCATTCCCCTTTCTTTGGGCTTTCTTTCCCCTTTCTTTGGGCTTTCTTTGGGCTTTCTTTGGGCTTTCTTTGGGCTTTATTTGGGCTTTCTTTGGGCTTTCTTTGGGCTTTCTTTGGGCTTTCTTTCCCCTTTCTTTGGGCTTTCTTTCCCCTTTCTGTGGGCTTTCTTTGGGCTTTCTTTGGGCTTTCTTTGGGCTTTCTTTCCCCTTTCTTTGGGGTTTCTTTCCCCTTTCTTTGGGCTTTCCTTGGGCTTTCTTTGGGCTTTCTTTGGGTTTTCTTTCCCCTTTCTTTCCACTTTCTTTGGGCTTTCTTTGGGCTTTCTTTGGGCTTTCTTTCCCCTTTCTTTGGGCTTTCTTTCCCCTTTCTTTGGGCTGTCATTCCCCTTTCTTTGGGCTTTCATTCCCCTTTCTTTGGGCTTTCTTTCCCTTTTCTTTGGGCTTTCTTTGGGCTTTCTTTGGGATTTCTCTGGGCTTTCTTTCCCCTTTCTTTGGGCTTTCTTTCCCCTTTCTTTGGGCTTTCTTTCCCCTTTCTTTGGGCTTTCTTTCCCCTTTCTTTGGGCTTTCTTTCCCCTTTCTTTGGGCTTTCTTTGAGCTTTCTTTGGGCTTTCTTTGGGCTTTCTTTCCCCTTTCTTTGGGCTTTCTTTCCCCTTTCTGTGAGCTTTCTTTGGGCTTTCTTTGGGATTTCTTTGGGCTTTCTTTCCCCTTTCTTTGGGCTTTCTTTCCCCTTTCTTTGGGCTTTCCTTGGGCTTTCTTTGTGCTTTCTTTGGGCTTTCTTTCCCCTTTCTTTCCGCTTTCTTTGGGCTTTCTTTGGGCTTTCTTGGGCTTTCTTTCCCCTTTCTTTGGGCTTTCTTTCCCCTTTCTTTGGGCTTTCTTTCCCCTTTCTTTGGGCTGTCATTCCCCTTTCTTTGGGCTTTCTTTCCCCTTTCTTTGGGCTTTCCTTGGGCTTTCCTTGGGCTTTCTTTGGGCTTTCTTTCCCCTTTCTTTCCACTTTCTTTGGGCTTTCTTTCCCCTTTCTTTGGGCTTTCTTTCCCCTTTCTTTGGGCTTTCTTTCCCCTTTCTTTGGGCTTTCTTTCCCCTTTCTTTGGGCTGTCATTCCCCTTTCTTTGGGCTTTCTTTCCCCTTTCTTTGGGCTTTCCTTGAGCTTTCTTTGGGCTTTCTTTGGGATTCTTTCCCCTTTCTTTCCACTTTCTTTGGGCTTTCTTTGGGCTTTCTTTGGGCTTTCTTTCCCCTTTCTTTGGGCTTTCTTTCCCCTTTCTTTGGGCTGTCATTCCCCTTTCTTTGGGCTTTCATTCCACTTTCTTTGGGCTTTCTTTCCCTTTTCTTTGGGCTTTCTTTGGGCTTTCTTTGGGATTTCTCTGGGCTTTCTTTCCCCTTTCTTTGGGCTTTCTTTCCCCTTTCTTTGGGCTTTCTTTCCCATTTCTTTGGGCTTTCTTTCCCCTTTCTTTGGGCTTTCTTTCCCCTTTCTTTGGGCTTTCTTTGAGCTTTCTTTCCACTTTCTTTGGGCTTTCTTTCCCCTTTCTTTGGGCTTTCTTTGGGCTGTCTTTCCCCTTTCTTTGGGCTTTCTTTCCCCTTTCTTTGGGCTTTCTTTCCCCTTTCTTTGGGCTGTCTTTCCCCTTTCTTTGGGCTTTCTTTCCCCTTTCTTTGGGCTTTCTTTGGGCTTTCTTTCCCCTTTCTTTCCCCTTTCTTTCGGCTTTCTCTGGGCTTTCTTTCCCCTTTCTTTGGGCTTTCTTTCCCCTTTCTTTGGGGTTTCTTTGGGCTTTCTTTCCCCTTTCTTTGGGGTTTCTTTGGGCTTTCTTTCCCCTTTCTTTGGGCTTTCTTTGGGCTTTCTTTCCCCTTTCTTTCCCCTTTCTTTTGGCTTTCTTTCCCCTTTCTTTCCTATTTCTTTGGGCTTTCTTTCCCCTTTCTTTGGGCTTTCTTTCCCCTTTCTTTGGGCTTTCTTTCCCCTTTCTTTCCCCTTTATTTGGGCTTTCTTTGGGCTTTCTTTGGGCTTTCTTTCCCCTTTCATTGGGCTTTCTTTCCCCTTTCTTTGGGCTTTCCTTGGGCTTTCTTTGTGCTTTCTTTGGGCTTTCTTTCCCCTTTCTTTCCGCTTTCTTTGGGCTTTCTTTGGGCTTTCTCGGGCTTTCTTTCCCCTTTCTTTGGGCTTTCTTTCCCCTTTCTTTGGGCTTTCTTTCCCCTTTCTTTGGGCTGTCATTCCCCTTTCTTTGGGCTTTCTTTCCCCTTTCTTTGGGCTTTCCTTGGGCTTTCCTTGGGCTTTCTTTGGGCTTTCTTTCCCCTTTCTTTCCACTTTCTTTGGGCTTTCTTTGGGCTTTCTTTGGGCTTTCTTTCCCCTTTCTTTCCCCTTTCTTTGGGCTTTCTTTCCCCTTTCTTTCCCGTTTCTTTGGGCTTTCTTTCCCCTTTCTTTGGGCTTTCCTTGAGCTTTCTTTGGGCTTTCTTTGGGATTCTTTCCCCTTTCTTTCCACTTTCTTTGGGCTTTCTTTCCCCTTTCTTTGGGCTTTCTTTGGGCTTTCTTTCCCCTTTCTTTCCACTTTCTTTCGGCTTTCTCTGGGCTTTCTTTCCCCTTTCTTTGGGCTTTCTTTCCCCTTTCTTTGGGGTTTCTTTTGGCTTTCTTTCCCCTTTCTTTGGGGTTTCTTTGGGCTTTCTTTCCCCTTTCTTTGGGCTTTCTTTGGGCTTTCTTTCCCCTTTCTTTCCCCTTTCTTTTGGCTTTCTTTCCCCTTTCTTTCCTATTTCTTTGGGCTTTCTTTCCCCTTTCTTTGGGCTTTCTTTCCCCTTTCTTTGGGCTTTCTTTCCCCTTTTGGGCTTTCTTTGGGCTTTCTTTGGGCTTTCTTTGGGCTTTCTTTCCCCTTTCTTTGGGCTTTCTTTCCCCTTTCTTTGGGCTTTCCTTGGGCTTTCTTTGTGCTTTCTTTGGGCTTTCTTTCCCCTTTCTTTCCGCTTTCTTTGGGCTTTCTTTGGGCTTTCTCGGGCTTTCTTTCCCCTTTCTTTGGGCTTTCTTTCCCCTTTCTTTGGGCTTTCCTTGGGCTTTCCTTGGGCTTTCTTTGGGCTTTCTTTCCCCTTTCTTTCCACTTTCTTTGGGCTTTCTTTGGGCTTTCTTTGGGCTTTCTTTCCCCTTTCTTTCCCCTTTCTTTGGGCTTTCTTTCCCCTTTCTTTCCCCTTTCTTTGGGCTTTCTTTCCCCTTTCTTTGGGCTTTCCTTGAGCTTTCTTTGGGCTTTCTTTGGGATTCTTTCCCCTTTCTTTCCACTTTCTTTGGGCTTTCTTTGGGCTTTCTTTGGGCTTTCTTTCCCCTTTCTTTGGGCTTTCTTTCCCCTTTCTTTGGGCTGTCATTCCCCTTTCTTTGGGCTTTCATTCCCCTTTCTTTGGGCTTTCTTACCCTTTTCTTTGGGCTTTCTTTGGGCTTTCTTTGGGATTTCTCTGGGCTTTCTTTCCCCTTTCTTTGGGCTTTCTTTCCCCTTTCTTTGGGCTTTCTTTCCCATTTCTTTGGGCTTTCTTTCCCCTTTCTTTGGGCTTTCTTTCCCCTTTCTTTGGGCTTTCTTTGAGCTTTCTTTCCACTTTCTTTGGGCTTTCTTTCCCCTTTCTTTGGGCTTTCTTTGGGCTGTCTTTCCCCTTTCTTTGGGCTTTCTTTCCCCTTTCTTTGGGCTTTCTTTCCCCTTTCTTTGGGCTGTCTTTCCCCTTTCTTTGGGCTTTCTTTCCCCTTTCTTTGGGCTTTCTTTGGGCTTTCTTTCCCCTTTCTTTCGGCTTTCTCTGGGCTTTCTTTCCCCTTTCTTTGGGCTTTCTTTCCCCTTTCTTTGGGGTTTCTTTGGGCTTTCTTTCCCCTTTCTTTGGGGTTTCTTTGGGCTTTCTTTCCCCTTTCTTTGGGCTTTCTTTGGGCTTTCTTTCCCCTTTCTTTCCCCTTTCTTTTGGCTTTCTTTCCCCTTTCTTTCCTATTTCTTTGGGCTTTCTTTCCCCTTTCTTTGGGCTTTCTTTCCCCTTTCTTTGGGCTTTCTTTCCCCTTTCTTTCCCCTTTCCTTGGGCTCTCTTTTTTGCTTTCTTTCCCCTTTCTTTGGGCTTTCTTTCCCCTTTCTTTCCCCTTTATTTGGGCTTTCTTTGGGCTTTCTTTGGGCTTTCTTTGGGCTTTCTTTCCCCTTTCTTTGGGCTTTCTTTCCCCTTTCTTTGGGCTTTCCTTGGGCTTTCTTTGTGCTTTCTTTGGGCTTTCTTTCCCCTTTCTTTCCGCTTTCTTTGGGCTTTCTTGGGCTTTCTTCCTCCCCCCTTTCCTTCTTGGGCTTTCTTTCCCCTTTCTTTGGGCTTTTCTTTCCCCTTTCTCTGGGCTGTCATTCCCCTTTCTTTGGGCTTTCTTTCCCCTTTCTTTGGGCTTTCCTTGGGCTTTCTTTGGGCTTTCTTTGTGCTTTCTTTCCCCTTTCTTTCCACTTTCTTTGGCTTTCTTTGGGCTTTCTTTGGGCTTTCTTTCCCCTTTCTTTCCCCTTTCTTTGGGCTTTCTTTCCCCTTTCTTTCCCCTTTCTTTGGGCTTTCTTTGGGCTTTCTTTGGGCTTTCTTTGGGCTTTCTTTGGGCTTTCTTTGGGCTGTCATTCCCCTTTCTTTGGGCTTTCTTTCCCCTTTCTTTGGGCTTTCTTTGGGCTTTCTTTGGGCTTTCTTTAGGCTTTCTTTGGGCTTTATTTGGGCTTTGTTTGGGCTTTCTTTGGGCTTTCTTTGGGCTTTCTTTCCCCTTTCTTTGGGCTTTCTTTGGGCTTTCTTTCCCCTTTCTTTTCACTTTCTTTGGGCTTTCTTTGGGCTTTCTTGGGCTTTCTTTCCCCTTTCTTTGGGCTTTCTTTCCCCTTTCTTTGGGCTTTCTCTCCCTTTTCTTTGGGCTTTCTTTCCCCTTTCTTTGGGCTGTCATTCCCCTTTCTTTGGGCTTTCTTTCCCCTTTCTTTGGGCTTTCCTTGGGCTTTCCTTGGGCTTTCTTTGGGCTTTCTTTCCCCTTTCTTTCCACTTTCTTTGGGCTTTCTTTGGGCTTTCTTTGGGCTTTCTTTCCCCTTTCTTTCCTCTTTCTTTGGGCTTTCTTTCCCCTTTCTTTCCCCTTTCTTTGGGCTTTCTTTGGGCTTTGTTTGCGCTTTCTTTGGGCTGTCATTCCCCTTTCTTTGGGCTTTCTTTCCCCTTTCTTTGGGCTTTCTTTGGGCTTTCTTTGGGCTTTCTTTGGGCTTTATTTGGGCTTTCTTTGGGCTTTCTTTGGGCTTTCTTTCACCTTTCTTTGGGCTTTCTTTCCCCTTTCTGTGGGCTTTCTTTGGGCTTTCTTTGGGCTTTCTTTGGGCTTTCTTTCCCCTTTCTTTGGGGTTTCTTTCCCCTTTCTTTGGGCTTTCCTTGGGCTTTCTTTGGGCTTTCTTTGGGTTTTCTTTCCCCTTTCTTTCCACTTTCTTTGGGCTTTCTTTGGGCTTTCTTTGGGCTTTCTTTCCCCTTTCTTTGGGCTTTCTTTCCCCTTTCTTTGGGCTGTCATTCCCCTTTCTTTGGGCTTTCATTCCCCTTTCTTTGGGCTTTCTTTCCCTTTTCTTTGGGCTTTCTTTGGGCTTTTTTTGGGATTTCTCTGGGCTTTCTTTCCCCTTTCTTTGGGCTTTCTTTCCCCTTTCTTTGGGCTTTCTTTCCCCTTTCTTTGGGCTTTCTTTGAGCTTTCTTTGGGCTTTCTTTGGGCTTTCTTTCCCCTTTCTTTGGGCTTTCCTTGGGCTTTCTTTGTGCTTTCTTTGGGCTTTCTTTCCCCTTTCTTTCCGCTTTCTTTGGGCTTTCTTTGGGCTTTCTTGGGCTTTCTTTCCCCTTTCTTTGGGCTTTCTTTCCCCTTTCTTTGGGCTTTCTTTCCCCTTTCTTTGGGCTGTCATTCCCCTTTCTTTGGGCTTTCTTTCCCCCTTTCTTTGGGCTTTCCTTGGGCTTTCCTTGGGCTTTCTTTGGGCTTTCTTTCCCTTTCTTTCCACTTTCTTTGGGCTTTCTTTGGGCTTTCTTTGGGCTTTCTTTCCCCTTTCTTTGGGCTTTCTTTCCCCTTTCTGTGAGCTTTCTTTGGGCTTTCTTTGGGATTTCTTTGGGCTTTCTTTCCCCTTTCTTTGGGCTTTCTTTCCCCTTTCTTTGGGCTTTCCTTGGGCTTTCTTTGTGCTTTCTTTGGGCTTTCTTTCCCCTTTCTTTCCGCTTTCTTTGGGCTTTCTTTGGGCTTTCTTGGGCTTTCTTTCCCCTTTCTTTGGGCTTTCTTTCCCCTTTCTTTGGGCTTTCTTTCCCCTTTCTTTGGGCTGTCATTCCCCTTTCTTTGGGCTTTCTTTCCCCTTTCTTTGGGCTTTCCTTGGGCTTTCCTTGGGCTTTCTTTGGGCTTTCTTTCCCCTTTCTTTCCCCTTTCTTTGGGCTTTCTTTCCCCTTTCTTTCCCCTTTCTTTCTTTGGGCTTTCTTTGGGCTTTCTTTGGGCTTTCTTTGGGCTGTCATTCCCCTTTCTTTGGGCTTTCTTTCCCCTTTCTTTGGGCTTTCTTTGGGCCTTCTTTGGGCTTTCTTTGGGCTTTCTTTAGGCTTTCTTTGGGCTTTATTTGGGCTTTCTTTGGGCTTTCTTTGGGCTTTCTTTGGGCTTTCTTTCCCCTTTCTTTGGGCTTTCTTTGGGCTTTCTTTCCCCTTTCTTTTCACTTTCTTTGGGCTTTCTTTGGGCTTTCTTGGGCTTTCTTTCCCCTTTCTTTGGGCTTTCTTTCCCCTTTCTTTGGGCTTTCTCTCCCCTTTCTTTGGGCTTTCTTTCCCCTTTCTTTGGGCTGTCATTCCCCTTTCTTTGGGCATTCTTTCCCCTTTTCTTTGGGCTTTCCTTGGGCTTTCCTTGGGCTTTCTTTGGGCTTTCTTTCCCCTTTCTTTCCACTTTCTTTGGGCTTTCTTTGGGCTTTCTTTGGGCTTTCTTTCCCCTTTCTTTGGGCTTTCTTTCCCCTTTCTTTGGGCTTTCTTTGGGCTTTCTTTGCGCTTTCTTTGGGCTGTCATTCCCCTTTCTTTGGGCTTTCTTTCCCCTTTCTTTGGGCTTTCTTTGGGCTTTCTTTGGGCTTTCTTTGGGCTTTATTTGGGCTTTCTTTGGGCTTTCTTTGGGCTTTCTTTGGGCTTTCTTTCCCCTTTCTTTGGGCTTTCTTTCCCCTTTCTGTGGGCTTTCTTTGGGCTTTCCTTGGGCTTTCTTTGGGCTTTCTTTGGGTTTTCTTTCCCCTTTCTTTCCACTTTCTTTTGGCTTTCTTTGGGCTTTCTTTGCGCTTTCTTTCCCCTTTCTTTGGGCTTTCTTTCCCCTTTCTTTGGGCTGTCATTCCCCTTTCTTTGGGCTTTCATTCCCCTTTCTTTGGGCTTTCTTTCCGTTTTCTTTGGGCTTTCTTTGGGCTTTCTTTGGGATTTCTCTGGCTTTCTTTCCCCTTTCTTTGGGCTTTCTTTCCCCTTTCTTTGGGCTTTCTTTCCCCTTTCTTTGGGCTTTCTTTCCCCTTTCTTTGGGCTTTCTTTCCCCTTTCTTTGGGCTTTCTTTGAGCTTTCTTTCCCCTTTCTTTGGGCTTTCTTTCCCCTTTCTTTGGGCTTTCTTTGGGCTTTCTTTCCCCTTTCTTTGGGCTTTCTTTCCCCTTTCTTTGGGCTTTCTTTCCCCTTTCTTTGGGCTTTCTTTCCCCTTTCTTTGGGCTTTCTTTCCCCTTTCTTTGGGCTTTCTTTGGGCTTTCTTTCCCCTTTCTTTCCCCTTTCTTTGGGCTTTCTCTGGGCTTTCTTTCCCCTTTCTTTGGGCTTTCTTTCCCCTTTCTTTGGGCTTTATTTCCCCTTTCTTTGGGCTTTCTTTCCCCTTTCCTTGGGCGTTCTTTCCCCTTTCTTTGGGCTTTCTTTCCCCTTTCTTTGGGGTTTCTTTGGGCTTTCTTTCCCCTTTCTTTGGGGTTTCTTTGGGATTTCTTTCCCCTTTCTTTGGGCTTTCTTTGGGCTTTCTTTCCCCTTTCTTTCCCCCTTTCTTTCGGCTTTCTTTCCCCTTTCTTTCCTCTTTCTTTGGGCTTTCTTTCCCCTTTCCTTGGGCTTTCTTTCCCCTTTCTTTGGGCTTTCTTTCCCCTTTCTTTCCCCTTTCCTTGGGCTCTCCTTTTTGCTTTCTTTCCCCTTTCTTTGGGCTTTCTTTCCCCTTTCTTTCCCCTTTATTTGGGCTTTCTTTGGGCTTTCTTTGGGCTTTCTTTGGGCTTTCTTTCCCCTTTCTTTGGGCTTTCTTTCCCCTTTCTGTGAGCTTTCTTTGGGCTTTCTTTGGGATTTCTTTGGGCTTTCTTTCCCCTTTCTTTGGGCTTTCTTTCCCCTTTCTTTGGGCTTTCCTTGGGCTTTCTTTGTGCTTTCTTTGGGCTTTCTTTACCCTTTCTTTCCGCTTTCTTTGGCTTTCTTTGGGCTTTCTTGGGCTTTCTTTCCCCTTTCTTTGGGCTTTCTTTCCCCTTTCTTTGGGCTTTCTTTCCCCTTTCTTTGGGCTGTCATTCCCCTTTCTTTGGGCTTTCTTTCCCATTTCTTTGGGCTTTCCTTGGGCTTTCCTTGGGCTTTCTTTGGGCTTTCTTTCCCCTTTCTTTCCACTTTCTTTGGGCTTTCTTTGGGCTTTCTTTGGGCTTTCTTTCCCCTTTCTTTCCCCTTTCTTTGGGCTTTCTTTCCCCTTTCTTTCCCCTTTCTTTGGGCTTTCTTTGGGCTTTCTTTGGGCTTTCTTTGGGCTGTCATTCCCCTTTCTTTGGGCTTTCTTTCCCCTTTCTTTGGGCTTTCTTTGGGCTTTCTTTGGGCTTTCTTTAGGCTTTCTTTGGGCTTTATTTGGGCTCTGTTTGGGCTTTCTTTGGGCTTTCTTTGGGCTTTCTTTCCCCTTTCTTTGGGCTTTCTTTGGGCTTTCTTTCCCCTTTCTTTTCACTTTCTTTGGGCTTTCTTTGGGCTTTCTTGGGCTTTCTTTCCCCTTTCTTTGGGCTTTCTCTCCCCTTTCTTTGGGCTTTCTTTCCCCTTTCTTTGGGCTGTCATTCCCCTTTCTTTGGGCTTTCTTTCCCCTTTCTTTGGGCTTTCCTTGGGCTTTCCTTGGGCTTTCTTGGGCTATCTTTCCCCTTTCTTTCCACTTTCTTTGGGCTTTCTTTGGGCTTTCTTTGGGCTTTCTTTCCCCTTTCTTTCCCCTTTCTTTGGGCTTTCTTTCCCCTTTCTTTCCCCTTTCTTTGGGCTTTCTTTGGGCTTTCTTTGGGCTTTCTTTGGGCTTTCTTTGCGCTTTCTTTGGGCTGTCATTCCCCTTTCTTTGGGCTTTCTTTCCCCTTTCTTTGGGCTTTCTTTGGGCTTTCTTTAGGCTTTCTGTGGGCTTTCTTTGGGCTTTCTTTGGGCTTTCTTTGGGCTTTCTTTCCCCTTTCTTTGGGCTTTCTTTCCCCTTTCTGTGGGCTTTCTTTGGGCTTTCTTTGGGCTTTCTTTCCCCTTTCTTTGGGGTTTCTTTCCCCTTTCTTTGGGCTTTCCATGGGCTTTCTTTGGGCTTTCTTTGGGTTTTCTTTCCCCTTTCTTTCCACTTTCTTTGGGCTTTCTTTGGGCTTTCTTTCCCCTTTCTTTGGGCTTTCTTTCCCCTTTCTTTGGGCTTTCTTTCCCCTTTCTTTGGGCTGTCATTCCCCTTTCTTTGGGCTTTCTTTCCCCTTTCTTTGGGCTTTCTTTCCCTTTTCTTTGGGCTTTCTTTGGGCTTTCTTTGGCCTTTCTTTGGCCTTTCTCTGGGCTTTCTTTCCCCTTTCTTTGGGCTTTCTTTCCCCTTTCTTTGGGCTTTCTTTCCCCTTTCTTTGGGCTTTCTTTCCCCTTTCTTTGGCTTTCTTTGAGCTTTCTTTCCCCTTTCTTTGGGCTTTCTTTCCCCTTTCTTTGGGCTTTCTTTGGGCTGTCTTTCCCCTTTCTTTGGGCTTTCTTTCCCCTTTCTTTGGTCTTTCTTTCCCCTTTCTTTGGGCTTTCTTTCCCCTTTCTGTGGGCTTTCTTTGCGCTTTCTTTCCCCTTTCTTTGGGCTTTCTTTGGGCTTTCTTCCCCCTTTCTTTGGGCTTTCTTTCCCCTTTCTTTGGGCTTTCTTTCCCCCTTTCTGTGGGCTTTCTTTGGGCTTTCTTTGGGCTTTCTTTGGGCTTTCTTTCCCCTTTCTTTGGGGTTTCTTTCCCCTTTCTTTGGGCTTTCCTTGGGCTTTCTTTGGGCTTTCTTTGGGTTTTCTTTCCCCTTTCTTTCCACTTTCTTTGGGCTTTCTTTGGGCTTTCTTTGGGCTTTCTTTCCCCTTTATTTGGGCTTTCTTTCCCCTTTCTTTGGGCTTTCTTTCCCTTTTCTTTGGGCTTTCTTTGGGCTTTCTTTGGGCTTTCTTTGGCCTTTCTCTGGGCTTTCTTTCCCCTTTCTTTGGGCTTTCTTTCCCCTTTCTTTGGGCTTTCTTTCCCCTTTCTTTGGGCTTTCTTTCCCCTTTCTTTGGGCTTTCTTTGAGCTTTCTTTCCCCTTTCTTTGGGCTTTCTTTCCCCTTTCTTTGGGCTTTCTTTGGGCTGTCTTTCCCCTTTCTTTGGGCTTTCTTTCCCCTTTCTTTGGGCTTTCTTTCCCCTTTCTTTGGGCTTTCTTTCCCCTTTCTGTGGGCTTTCTTTGCGCTTTCTTTCCCCTTTCTTTGGGCTTTCTTTGGGCTTTCTTCCCCCTTTCTTTGGGCTTTCTTTCCCCTTTCTTTGGGGTTTATTTCCCCTTTCTTTGGGCTTTCTTTGTGCTTTCTTTCCCCTTTCTTTGGGGTTTCTTTGGGCTTTCTTTCCCCTTTCTTTGGGGTTTCTTTGGGCTTTCTTTCCCCTTTCTTTGGGCTTTCTTTGGGCTTTCTTTCCCCTTTCTTTGCCCTTTCTTTTGGCTTTCTTTCCCCTTTCTTTCCCCTTTCTTTGGAGTTTCTTTCCCCTTTCTTTGGGCTTTCTTTACCCTTTCTTTGGGCTTTCTTTGGGCTTTCTTTCCACTTTCTTTGTGCTTTCTTTCCCCTTTCTTTCCCGTTTCTTTGGGCTTTCTTTGGGCTTTCTTTCCCCTTTCTTTGGGCTTTCTTTGGGCTTTCTCTCCACTTTCTTTGGGCTTTCTTTCCCCTTTCTTTCCCCTTTCTTTGGGCTTTCTTTGGGCTTTCTTTGGGCTTTCTTTGGGCTTTCTTTGGGCTTTCTTTCCCCTTTCTTTGGGCTTTCTTTCCCCTTTCTGTGGGCTTTCTTTCGACTTTCTTTGGGCTTTCTTTGGGCTTTCTTTCCCCTTTCTTTGGGCTTTCTTTCCCCTTTCTTTTGGCTTTCCTTGGGCTTTCTTTGGGCTTTCTTTGTGCTTTCTTTCCCCTTTCTTTCCATTTTCTTTGGGCTTTCTTTGGGCTTTCTTTGGGCTTTCTTTCCCCTTTCTTTGGGCTTTCTTTCCCCTTTCTTTGGGCTTTCTTTGGGCTTTCTTTGGGCTTTCTTTCCCCGTTCTTTGGGCTTTCTTTCCCCTTTCTTTGGGCTGTCATTCCCCTTTCTTTGGGCTTTCTTTCCCCTTTCTTTGGGCTTTCCTTGGGCATTCTTTGGGCTTTCTTTCCCCTTTCTTTCCCCTTTCTTTGGGCTTTCTTTCACCTTTCTTTGGGATTTCTTTGGGCTTTCTTTCCCCTTTCTTTGGGGTTTCTTTGGGCTTTCTTTCCCCTTTCTTTGGGCTTTCTTTGGGCTTTCTTTCCCCTTTCTTTCCCCTTTCTTTTGGCTTTCTTTCCCCTTTCTTTCCCCTTTCTTTGGGCTTTCTTTCCCCTTTCTTTGGGCTTTCTTTCCCCTTTCTTTGGGCTTTCTTTCCCCTTTCTTTCCCCTTTCCTTGGGCTCTCTTTTTTGCTTTCTTTCCCCTTTCTTTGGGCTTTCTTTCCCCTTTCTTTCCCCTTTTTTTGGGCTTTCTTTGGGCTTTCTTTGGGCTTTCTTTGGTCTTTCTTTCCCCTTTCTTTGGGCTTTCTTTCCCCTTTCTGTGAGCTTTCTTTGGGCTTTCTTTGGGATTTCTTTGGGCTTTCTTTCCCCTTTCTTTGGGCTTTCTTTCCCCTTTCTTTGGGCTTTCCTTGGGCTTTCTTTGTGCTTTCTTTCCACTTTCTTTGGGCTTTCTTTGGGCTTTCTTGGGCTTTCTTTCCCCTTTCTTTGGGCTTTCTTTCCCCTTTCTTTGGGCTTTCTTTCCCCTTTCTTTGGGCTGTCATTCCCCTTTGTTTGGGCTTTCTTTCCCCCTTCTTTGGGCTTTCCTTGGGCTTTCTTTGGGCTTTCTTTGGGCTTTCTTTCCCCTTTCTTTCCACTGTCTTTGGGCTTTCTTTGGGCTTTCTTTGGACTTTCTTTCCCCTTTCTTTCCCCTTTCTTTGGGCTTTCTTTGGGCTTTCTTTGCGCTTTCTTTGCGCTTTCTTAGGGCTGTCATTCCCCTTTCTTTGGGCTTTCTTTCACCTTTCTTTGGGCTTTCTTTCCCCTTTCTTTGGGCTTTCTTTGCGCTTTCTTTCCCCTTTCTTTGGGCTTTCTTTGGGCTGTCATTCCCCTTTCTTTGGGCTTTCTTTCACCTTTCTTTGGGCTTTCTTTCCCCTTTCTTTGGGCTTTCTTTGGGCTTTCTTTGGGCTTTCTTTGGGCTGTCATTCCTCTTTCTTTGGGCTTTCTTTCCCCTTTCTTTGGGCTTTCCCTGGGCTTTCTGTGGGCTTTCTTTGGGCTTTCTTTGGGCTTTCTTTGGGCTTTCTTTGGGCTTTCTTTGGGCTTTCTTTGGGCTTTCTTTGGGCTTTCTTTGGGCTTTCTTTCCCCTTTCTTTGGGCTTTCTTTCCCCTTTCTTTGGGCTTTCCTTGGGCTTTCTTTGGGCTTTCTTTGGGTTTTCTTTCCCCTTCTTTCCACTTTCTTTGGGCTTTCTTAGGGCTTTCTTTCCCCTTTCTTTGGGCTTTCTTTCCCCTTTCTTTGGGCTGTCATTCCCCTTTCTTTGGGCTTTCTTTCCCCTTTCTTTGGGCTTTCTTTCCCTTTTCTTTGGGCTTTCTTTGGGCTTTCCTTGGGCTTTCTTTGGGCTTTCTTTCCCCTTTCTTTGGGCTTTCTTTGGGCTTTCTTTCCCCTTTCTTTGGGCTTTCTTTCCCCTTTCTTTGGGCTTTCTTTCCCCTTTCTTTGGGCTTTCTTTGAGCTTTCTTTCCCCTTTCTTTGGGCTTTCTTTGGGCTGTCTTTCCCCTTTCTTTGGGCTTTCTTTCCCCTTTCTTTGGGCTTTCTTTCCCCTTTCTTTGGGCTTTCTTTCCCCTTTCTTTGGGCTTTCTTTGGGCTTTCTTTCCCCTTTCTTTGGGCTTTCTTTGGGCTTTCTTCCCCCTTTCTTTGGGCTTTCTTTCCCCTTTCTTTGGGCTTTATTTCCCCTTTCTTTGGGCTTTCTTTGTGCTTTCTTTCCCCTTTCTTTGGGGTTTCTTTGGTCTTTCTTTCCCCTTTCTTTGGGGTTTCTTTGGGCTTTTTTCCCCTTTCTTTGGGCTTTCTTTGGGCTTTCTTTCCCCTTTCTTTCCCCTTTCTTTTGGCTTTCTTTCCCCTTTCTTTCCCCTTTCTTTGGACTTTCTTTCCCCTTACTTTGGGCTTTCTTTACCCTTTCTTTGGGCTTTCTTTGGGCTTTCTTTCCCCTTTCTTTGGGCTTTCTTTGGGCTTTCTCTCCACTTTCTTTGGGCTTTCTTTCCCCTTTCTTTCCTCTTTCTTTGGGCTTTCTTTGCGCTTTCTTTGGACTTTCTTTGGGCTTTCTTTCCCCTTTCTTTGGGCTTTCTTTCCCCTTTCTGTGGGCTTTCTTTGGACTTTCTTTGGGCTTTCTTTGGGCTTTCTTTCCCCTTTCTTTGGGCTTTCTTTCCCCTTTCTTTTGGCTTTCCTTGGGCTTTCTTTGGGCTTTCTTTGTGCTTTCTTTCCCCTTTCTTTCCATTTTCTTTGGGCTTTCTTTGGGCTTTCTTTGGGCTTTCTTTCCCCTTTCTTTGGGCTTTCTTTCCCCTTTCTTTGGGCTTTCTTTGGGCTTTCTTTGGGCTTTCTTTCCCCTTTCTTTGGGCTTTCTTTCCCCTTTCTTTGGGCTGTCATTCCCCTTTCTTTGGGCTTTCTTTCCCCTTTCTTTGGGCTTTCCTTGGGCTTTCTTTGGGCTTTCTTTCCCCTTTCTTTCCCCTTTCTTTGGGCTTTCTTTCCCCTTTCTTTGGGGTTTCTTTGGGCTTTCTTTCCCCTTTCTTTGGGGTTTCTTTGGGCTTTCTTTCCCCTTTCTTTGGGCTTTCTTTGGGTTTTCTTTGGGCTTTCTTTCTCCTTTCTTTTGGATTTCTTTCCCCTTTCTTTCCCCTTTCTTTGGGCTTTCTTTCCCCTTTCTTTGGGCTTTCTTTCCCCTTTCTTTGGGCTTTCTTTCCCCTTTCTTTCCCCTTTCCTTGGGCTCTCTTTTTTCCTTTCTTTCCCCTTTCTTTGGGCTTTCTTTCCCCTTTCTTTCCCCTTTATTTGGGCTTTCTTTGGACTTTCTTTGGGCTTTCTTTGGTCTTTCCTTCCCCTTTCTTTGGGCTTTCTTTCCCCTTTCTGTGAGCTTTCTTTGGGATTTCTTTGGGCTTTCTTTCCCCTTTCTTTTGGCTTTCTTTCCCCTTTCTTTGGGCTTTCCTTGGGCTTTCTTTGTGCTTTCTTTGGGCTTTCTTTCCCCTTTCTTTGGGCTTTCTTTGGGCTTTCTTTGGGCTTTCTTTGGGCTTTCTTTACCCTTTCTTTGGGCTTTCTTTCCCCTTTCTTTGGGATTTCTTTCCCCTTTCTTTGGGCTGTCATTCCCCTTTCTTTGGGCTTTCTTTCCCCTTTCTTTGGGCTTTCCTTGGGCTTTCTTTGGGCTTTCTTTGGGCTTTCTTTCCCCTTTCTTTCCACTTTCTTTGGGCTTTCTTTGGGCTTTCTTTGGGCTTTCTTTCCCCTTTCTTTCCCCTTTCTTTGGGCTTTCTTTCCCCTTTCTTTCCCCTTTCTTTGGGCTTTCTTTGGGCTTTCTTTGGGCTTTCATTGGGCTTTATTTGGGCTTTCTTTGGGCTTTCTTTCCCCTTTCTTTGGGCTTTCTTTCCCCTTTCTTTGGGCTTTCTTTGGGCTTTCTTTCCCCTTTCTTTCCACTTTCTTTGGGCTTTCTTTGGGCTTTCTTGGGCTTTCTTTCCCCTTTCTTTGGGCTTTCTCTCCCCTTTCTTTGGGCTTTCTTTCCCCTTTCTTTGGGCTTTCTTTCCCCTTTCTTTGGGCTGTCATTCCCCTTTCTTTGGGCTTTCTTTCCCCTTTCTTTGGGCTTTCCTTGGGCTTTCTTTGGGCTTTCTTTGGGCTTTCTTTCCCCTTTCTTTCCACTTTCTTTGTTCTTTCTTTGGGCTTTCTTTGGGCTTTCTTTCCCCTTTCTTTCCCCTTTCTTTGGGCTTTCTTTCCCCTTTCTTTCCCCTTTCTTTGGGCTTTCTTTGGGCTTTCTTTGGGCTTTCGTTGCGCTTTCTTAGGGCTGTCATTCCCCTTTCTTTGGGCTTTCTTTCCCCTTTCTTTGAGCTTTCTTTGGGCTTTGTTTGGGCTTTCTTTGGGCTTTCTTTGGGCTTTCTTTGGGCTTTATTTGGGCTTTCTTTGGGCTTTCTTTGGGCTTTCTTTGGGCTTTCTTTCCCCTTTCTTTGGGCTTTCTTTCCCCTTTCTGTGGGCTTTCTTTGGGCTTTCTTTGGGCTTTCTTTGGGCTTTCTTTCCCCTTTCTTTGGGGTTTCTTTCCCCTTTCTTTGGGCTTTCCTTGGGCTTTCCTTGGGCTTTCTTTGAGTTTTCTTTCCCCTTTCTTTCCACTTTCTTTGGGCTTTCTTTGAGCTTTCTTTGGCTTTCTTTCCCCTTTCTTTGGGCTTTCTTTCCCCTTTCTTTGGGCTTTCTTTCCCCTTTCTTTGGGCTGTCATTCCCCTTTCTTTGGGATTTCTTTCCCCTTTCTTTGCTCTTTCTTTCCCTTTTCTTTGGGCTTTCTTTGGGCTTTCTCTGGGCTTTCTTTCCCCTTTCTTTGGGCTTTCTTTCCCCTTTCTTTGGGCTTTCTTTCCCCTTTCTTTGGGCTTTCTTTCCCCTTTCTTTGGGCTTTCTTTGAGCTTTCTTTCCCCTTTCTTTGGGCTTTCTTTCCCCTTTCTTTGGGCTTTCTTTGGTCTGTCTTTCCCCTTTCTTTGTGCTTTCTTTCCCCTTTCTTTGGGCTTTCTTTCCCCTTTCTTTGGGCTTTCTTTCTCCTTTCTGTGGGCTTTCTTTGCGCTTTATTTCCCCTTTCTTTGGGATTTCTTTGGGCTTTCCTCCCCCTTTCTTTGGGCTTTCTTTCCCCTTTCATTGGGCTTTATTTCCCCTTTCTTTGGGCTTTCTTTGGGCTTTCTTTGGGCTTTCTTTCCCCTTTCTTTGGGGTTTCTTTGGGCTTTCTTTCCTCTTTCTTTGGGCTTTCTTTGGGCTTTCTTTCCCCTTTCTTTCCCCTTTCTTTGGGCTTTCTTTGGGCTTTCTTTGGGCTTTCTTTGGGCTTTCTTTCCCCTTTCTTTGTGCTTTCTTTCCCCTTTCTGTGGGCTTTCTTTGGACTTTCTTTGGGCTTTCTTTGGGCTTTCTTTCCCCTTTCTTTGGGCTTTCTTTCCCCTTTCTTTTGGCTTTCCTTGGGCTTTCTTTGGGCTTCCTTTGGGCTTTCTTTCCCCTTTCTTTCCATTTTCTTTGGGCTTTCTTTGGGCTTTCTTTGGGCTTTCTTTCCCCTTTCTTTGGGCTTTCTTTCCCCTTTCTTTGGGCTTTCTTTCCCCTTTCTTTGGGCTTTCTTTCCCCTTTCTTTGGGCTTTCCTTGGGCTTTCTTTGGGCTTTCTTTCCCCTTTCTTTCCACTTTCTTTGGGCTTTCTTTCCCCTTTCTTTGTGCTTTCTTTGAGCTTTCTTTCCCCTTTCTTTGGGCTTTCTTTCCCCTTTCTTTGGGGTTTCTTTGGGCTTTCTTTCCCCTTTCTTTGGGCTTTCTTTCCCCTTTCTTTGGGCTTTCTTTCCCCTTTCTGTGGGCTTTCTTTGGGCTTTCTTTGGGCTTTCTTTGGGCTTTCTTTGGGCTTTCTTCCCCCATTCTTTGGGCTTTCTTTCCCCTTTCTTTGGGCTTTATTTCCCCTTTCTTTGGGCTTTCTTTGTGCTTTCTTTCCCCTTTCTTTGGGGTTTCTTTGGGCTTTCTTTCCCCTTTCTTTGGGGTTTCTTTGGGCTTTCTTTCCCCTTTCTTTGGGCTTTCTTTGGGCTTTCTTTCCCCTTTCTTTCCTCTTTCTTTTGGCTTTCTTTCCCCTTTCTTTCCCCTTTCTTTGAACTTTCTTTCCCCTTTCTTTGGGCTTTCTTTACCCTTTCTTTGGGCTTTCTTTGGGCTTTCTTTCCCCTTTCTTTGTGCTTTCTTTCCCCTTTCTTTCCCGTTTCTTTGGGCTTTCTTTGGGCTTTCTTTCCCCTTTCTTTGGGCTTTCTTTGGGCTTTCTCTCCACTTTCTTTGGGCTTTCTTTCCCCTTTCTTTCCCCTTTCTTTGGGCTTTCTTTGGGCTTTCTTTGGGCTTTCTTTGGGCTTTCTTTGGGCTTTCTTTCCCCTTTCTTTGGGCTTTCTTTCCGCTTTCTGTGGGCTTTCTTTGGACTTTCTTTGGGCTTTCTTTGGGCTTTCTTTCCCCTTTCTTTGGGCTTTCTTTCCCCTTTCTTTTGGCTTTCTTTGGGCTTTCTTTGGGCTTTCTTTGTGCTTTCTTTCCCCTTTCTTTCCATTTTCTTTGGGCTTTCTTTGGGCTTACTTTGGGCTTTCTTTCCCCTTTCTTTGGGCTTTCTTTCCCCTTTCTTTGGGCTTTCTTTGGGCTTTCTTTGGGCTTTCTTTCCCCTTTCTTTGGGCTTTCTTTCCCCTTTCTTTGGGCTGTCATTCCCCTTTCTTTGGGCTTTCTTTCCCCTTTCTTTGGGCTTTCCTTGGGCTTTCTTTGGGCTTTCTTTCCCCTTTCTTTCCCCTTTCTTTGGGCTTTCTTTCCCCTTTCTTTGGGGTTTCTTTGGGCTTTCTTTCCCCTTTCTTTGGGGTTTCTTTGGGCTTTCTTTCCCCTTTCTTTGGGCTTTCTTTGGGCTTTCTTTCCCCTTTCTTTCCCCTTTCTTTTGGCTTTCTTTCCCCTTTCTTTCCCCTTTCTTTGGGCTTTCTTTCCCCTTTCTTTGGGCTTTCTTTCCCCTTTCTTTGGGCTTTCTTTCCCCTTTCTTTCCCCTTTCCTTGGGCTCTCTTTTTTGCTTTCTTTCCCCTTTCTTTGGGCTTTCTTTCCCCTTTTTTTCCCCTTTCTTTGGGCTTTCTGTGGTCTTTCTTTCCCCTTTCTTTGGGCTTTCTTTCCCCTTTCTGTGAGCTTTCTTTGGGCTTTCTTTGGGATTTCTTTGGGCTTTCTTTCCCCTTTCTTTGGGCTTTCTTTCCCCTTTCTTTGGGCTTTCCTTGGGCTTTCTTTGTGCTTTCTTTCCACTTTCTTTGGGCTTTCTTTGGGCTTTCTTGGGCTTTCTTTCCCCTTTCTTTGGGCTTTCTTTCCCCTTTCTTTGGGCTTTCTTTCCCCTTTCTTTGGGCTTTCTTTCCCCTTTCTTTGGGCTGTCATTCCCCTTTGTTTGGGCTTTCTTTCCCCTTTCTTTGGGCTTTCCTTGGGCTTTCTTTGGGCTTTCTTTGGGCTTTCTTTCCCCTTTCTTTCCACTTTCTTTGGGCTTTCTTTGGGCTTTCTTTCCCCTTTCTTTCCCCTTTCTTTGGGCTTTCTTTGGGCTTTCTTTGCGCTTTCTTTGCGCTTTCTTAGGGCTGTCATTCCCCTTTCTTTGGGCTTTCTTTCACCTTTCTTTGGGCTTTCTTTCCCCTTTCTTTGGGCTTTCTTTGGGCTTTCTTTGGGCTTTCTTTGGGCTTTCTTTGGGCTGTCATTCCCCTTTCTTTGGGCTTTCTTTCACCTTTCTTTGGGCTTTCTTTCCCCTTTCTTTGGGCTTTCTTTGGGCTTTCTTTGGGCTTTCTTTGGGCTTTCTTTGGGCTGTCATTCCCCTTTCTTTGGGCTTTCTTTCCCCTTTCTTTGGGCTTTCTTTGGGATTTCTGTGGGCTTTCTTTGGGCTTTCTTTGGGCTTTATTTGGGCTTTCTTTGGGCTTTCTTTGGGCTTTCTTTGGGCTTTCTTTCCCCTTTCTTTGGGCTTTCTTTCCCCTTTCTTTGGGCTTCCTTTGGGCTTTCTTTCCCCTTTCTTTCCACTTTCTTTGGGCTTTCTTTGGGCTTTCTTGGGCTTTCTTTCCCCTTTCTTTGGGCTGTCATTCCCCTTTCTTTGGGCTTTCTTTCCCCTTTCTTTGGGCTTTCCTTGGGCTTTCTTTGGGCTTTCTTTGGGCTTTCTTTCCCCTTTCTTTCCACTTTCTTTGGGCTTTCTTTGGGCTTTCTTTCCCCTTTCTTTCCCCTTTCTTTGGGCTTTCTTTCCCCTTTCTTTCCCCTTTCTTTTGGCTTTCTTTGGGCTTTCTTTGGGCTTTCTTTGCGCTTTCTTTGGGCTGTCATTCCCCTTTCTTTGGGCTTTCTTTCCCATTTCTTTGGGCTTTCTTTGGGCTTTCTTTGGGCCTTCTTTGGGCTTTATTTGGGCTTTCTTTGGGCTTTCTTTGGGCTTTCTTTGGGCTTTCTTTGGGCTTTCTTTCCCCTTTCTTTGGGCTTTCTTTACCCTTTCTGTGGGCTTTCTTTGGGCTTTCTTTGGGCTTTGTTTGGGCTTTGTTTGGGCTTTCTTTGGGCTTTCTTTCTCCTTTCTTTGGGCTTTCTTTCCCCTTTCTTTGGGCTTTCCTTGGGCTTTCTTTGGGCTTTCTTTGGGTTTTCTTTCCCCTTCTTTCCACTTTCTTTGGGCTTTCTTTGGGCTTTCTTTGGGCTTTCTTTCCCCTTTCTTTGGGCTTTCTTTCCCCTTTCTTTGGGCTTTCTTTCCCCTTTCTTTGGGCTTTCTTTCCCCTTTCTTTGGGCTTTCCTTGGGCTTTCTTTGGGCTTTCTTTCCCCTTTCTTTCCCCTTTCTTTGGGCTTTCTTTCCCCTTTCTTTGGGCTTTCCTTGGGCTTTCTTTGGGTTTTCTTTCCCCTTCTTTCCACTTTCTTTGGGCTTTCTTTGGGCTTTCTTTGGGCTTTCTTTCCCCTTTCTTTGGGCTTTCTTTCCCCTTTCTTTGGGCTGTCATTCCCCTTTCTTTGGGCTTTCTTTCCCCTTTCTTTGGGCTTTCCTTGGGCTTTCTTTGGGCTTTCTTTCCCCTTTCTTTCCCCTTTCTTTGGGCTTTCTTTCCCCTTTCTTTGGGGTTTCTTTGGGCTTTCTTTCCCCTTTCTTTGGGGTTTCTTTGGGCTTTCTTTCCCCTTTCTTTGGGCTTTCTTTGGGCTTTCTTTCCCCTTTCTTTCCCCTTTCTTTGGGCTTTCTTTCCCCTTTCTTTCCCCTTTCTTTTGGCTTTCTTTGGGCTTTCTTTGGGCTTTCTTTGCGCTTTCTTTGGGCTGTCATTCCCCTTTCTTTGGGCTTTCTTTCCCCTTTCTTTGGGCTTTCTTTGGGCTTTCTTTGGGCCTTCTTTGGGCTTTATTTGGGCTTTCTTTGGGCTTTCTTTGGGCTTTCTTTCCCCTTTCTTTGGGCTTTCTTTACCCTTTCTGTGGGCTTTCTTTGGGCTTTCTTTGGGCTTTGTTTGGGCTTTGTTTGGGCTTTCTTTGGGCTTTCTTTCTCCTTTCTTTGGGCTTTCTTTCCCCTTTCTTTGGGCTTTCCTTGGGCTTTCTTTGGGCTTTCTTTGGTTTTCTTTCCCCTTCTTTCCACTTTCTTTGGGCTTTCTTTGGCTTTCTTTGGGCTTTCTTTCC